>NW_027422360.1:0-136986 GCF_037893015.1 Macrotis lagotis
GCCTTAGCCTTGTTTCCCCTTGCCGTGCCGTTCCTTCCGTTACCATTGCCTTTCCTTGCTTTCCCTTGCCTTCCTTAACTTCAGTTACTCTTTGCTTGCCTTCCGTGCATTGCCTAGCCTTGCGTTGTCGTGCCTTAGCCTTGCCTCGCCTGAACGTGCTTTCCCATGCGTTACCCTTTCCTTGCCTTGCCGTGCATTGCCCAGCCTGCGTTGCCGTGCCTTAGCCTTGTTTCCCCTTGCCGTGCAGTTCCTTCCGTTACCCTTGCCTTTCCTTGCTTTTCCTTGCCTTGCTTACCTTCCGTTACTCTTTGCTTCCCCTCCCTGCATTGCCTAGCCTTGCGTTGTCGTGCCTTAGCCTTATCTCGCCTGACCGTGCCTTCCGTTGCTTTAAGCTTTCCTTGCATTGTCGTGCATTGCCTAGCCTTGCGTTGTCGTGCATTAGCCTTGCCTCGCCTGAACGTGCTTTCCCATGCGTTACCCTTTCCTTGCCTTGCCGTGCATTGACTAGCCGTGCGTTGTCGTGCCTTAGCCTTGTTTCCCCTTGCCGTGGCGTGCCTTTTGTTACACTTGCCTTTCAGGGCTTTGACTTGCCTTCCTTTCCTTCCGTTACTCTTTCCTTGCCTTCCCGTGCATTGCCTAGCCCTGCGTTGCCGTGCCTTAGCCTTGATACCCCTTGCCGTGCCGTTCCTTCCGTTACCCTTGCCTTCCCTTGCTTTCCCTTGCCTGCCTTGCGTTCCCTTACTCTTTGCTTGCTTTCCGTGCATTGCCTAGCCTTGCGTTGTCATGCCTTACCCTTGCATCGCCTGACCGTGCTTTCCCATGCGTTACCCTTTCCTTGCCTTGCCGTGCATTGCCTATCCCTGCGTTGCCGTGCCTTAGCCTTGTTACCCCTTGCAGTGCCGTTCCTTCCGTTACCCTTGCCTTCCCTTGCTTTCCCTTGCCTTCCTTGCGTTCCGTTACTCTTTGCTTGCTTTCCGTGCATTGCCTAGCCTTCCGTTGTCATGCCTTACCCTTGCCTCGCCTGACCGTGCTTTCCCATGCGTTACCCTTTCCTTCCCTTTCCGTGCATTGCCTAGCCGTGCGTTGTCGTGCCGTAGCCTTGTTTCACCTTGCCTTGTCGTTCCTTCCGTTACACTTGCCTTTCCTTCCTTTCGCTTGCCTTCCTTACCTTCCGTTACTCTTTGCTTGCCTTCCGTGCATTGCCTAGCCTTGCGTTGTCGTGCCTTAGCGTTGCCTCGCCTGACCGTGCTTTCAAATGCGTTACCCTTTCCTTGCCTTGCCGTTCATTGCCTAGCGTTCGGTGTCGTGCCTTAGACTTGTTTCCCCTTGACGTGCCGTTCCTTCCGTTACCCTGGCCTTTCCTTCCTTTTCCTTGCCTTGCTTACCTTCCGTTAGTCTTTGCTTGCCTTCCCTGTATTTCCTAGCCTTGCCTTGTTGTGCCTTAGCCTTATCTCGCCTGCCCTTGCCTTCCTTTGCTTTAAGTTTCCTTGCATTGTCGTGCATCGCCTAGCCTTGCGTTTTCGTGCATTAGCCTTGCCTAGCCTCACCGTGCCTTTCCTTGCGTTAACTTTTGCTTGCCTTGCCGTGCATTGCCTAGCCGTGCGTTGTCGTGCCTTAGCCTTGTTTCCCCTTGCCGTGCCGTTCCTTCCGTTACACTTGCCTTTCTTTGCTTTCCCTTGCCTTCCTTACATTCCGTTACTCTTTGCTAGCCTTCCGTGCATTGCCTAGCCTTGCGTTGTCGTGCCTTAGCCTTGCCTCTCCTGAACGTGCTTTCCCATGCGTTACCCTTTCCTTGCCTTGCCGTGCATTTCCTAGCCGTGTGTTGTCGTGCCTTAGCCTTGTTTCCCCTTGCCGTTGCGTGCCTTTTGTTACACTTGCCTTGCCTAGCTTTGCCTTGCCTTCCTTTCCTTCCGTTACTCTTTGCTTGCCTTGCCGTGCTTTGCCTAGCCCTGCGTTGTCGTGCCTTAGCATTGTTACCCCTTGCCGTGCCGTTCCTTCCGTTACCGTTGCCTTCCCTTGCTTTCCCTTGCCTTCCTTGCGTTCCGTTACTCTTTGCTTGCCTTCCGTGCATTGCCTAGCCTTGCGTTGTCGTGCCTTAGCCTTGCCTCCCCTGACCGTGCTTTCCCATGCGTTATTCTTTCCTTCCCTTGCCGTGCATTGCCTAGCGTGCGTTGTCGTGCCTTAGACTTGTTTCCCCTTGCCGTGCCGTTCCTTCCGTTACCATTGCCTTTCCTTGGTTTCCTTTGCCTTCCTTACCTTCCGTTACTCTTTGCTTGCCTTCCCTGCATTGCCTAGCCTTGCGTTGTCGTGCCTTAGCCTTATCTCTTCTGACCGTGCCTTCCTTTGCTTTAAGCTTTACTTGCATTGTCGTGCATTGCCTAGCCTTGCGTTGTCGTGCATTAGCCTTGCCTAGCCTCACCGTGCCTTGCCTTGCGTTACCCTTTCCTTGCCTTGCCGTGCCTTTCCTAGCCGTGTGTTGTCGTGCCTTAGCCTTGTTTCCCCTTGCCGTTGCGTGCCTTTTGTTACACTTGCCTTTCCTGGCTTTGCCTTGCCTTCCTTTCCTTCCGTTACTCTTTCCTTGCCTTGCCGTGCATTGCCTAGCCTTGCATTGTCGTGCCTTATCCTTGCCTCACCTGACCGTGCCTTCCCCTGCGTTACCCTTTCCTTGCCTTGCCGTGCATTGCCTAGCCCTGCGTTGTCGTGCCTTAGCCTTCTTACCCCTTGCCGTGCCGTTCCTTCCGTTAGCCTTGCCTTCCCTTGCTTTCCCTTGCCTTCCTTGCGTTCCGTTACTCTTTGCTTGCTTTCCGTGCATTGCCTAGCCTTGCGTTGTCATGCCTTAGCCTTGCCTCGCCTGACCGTGCTTTCCCATGCGTTGCCCTTTCCTTGCCTTGCCGTGCATTGCCTAGCGTGCGTTGTCGTGCCTTAGCCTTGTTTCCCCTTGCCGTGCCATTCTTTCCGTGACACTTGCCTTTCCTTGCTTTCCCTTTCCTTCCTTACCTTCCGTTAGTCTTTGCTTGCCTTCCGTGCATTGCCTAGCCTTGCGTTGTCGTGCCTTAGCCTTGCCTCGCCTGACCGTGCTTTCCCATGCGTTACCCTTTCCTTGCCTTGCCGTTCATTGCCTAGAGTTCGGTGTCGTGCCTGAGACTTGTTCCCCCTTGCCGTGCCGTTCCTTCCGTTACCCTTGCCTTTCCTTGCTTTTCCTTGCCTTCCTTACCTTCCGTTACTCTTTGCTTGCCTTCCGTGCATTGCCTAGCCTTGCGTTGTCGTGCCTTAGCCTTATCTCGCCTGACCGTGCCTTCCGTTGCTTTAAGCTTTCCTTGCATTGTCGTGCATTGCCTAGCCTTGCGTTGTCGTGCATTAGCCTTGCCTAGCCTCACCGTGCCTTGCCTTGCGTTACCCTTTCCTTGCCTTGCCGTGCATTGCCTAGCCGTGCGTTGTCGTGCCTTAGCCTTGTTTCCCCTTGCCGTGGCGTGCCTTTTGTTACACTTGCCTTGCCTGGCTTTGCCTTGCCTTCCGTTCCTTCCGTTACTCTTTCCTTGCCTTGCCGTGCATTGCCTAGCCCTGCGTTTTCGTGCCTTAGCCTTGTTACCCCTTGCCGTGCAGTTCCTTCCGTTACCCTTGCCTTCCCTTGCTTTCCCTTGCCTTCCTGGCGTTCCGTTACTCTTTGCTTGCTTTCCGTGCATTGCCTAGCCTTGCGTTGTCATGCCTTAGGCTTGCCTCGCCTGACCGTGCCTTCCTTTCCTTCCGTTACCCTTTCCTTGCCTTGCCGTGCATTGCCTAGCCGTGCGTTGTCGTGCCTTAGCCTTGTTTCCCCTTTCCGTGCCATTCCTTCCGTTATCCTTGCCTTGCCTTGCTTTCCCTTGCCTTCCTTGCCTTCCGTTACTCTTTGCTTGCCTTCCGTGCATTGCGTAGCCTTGCGTTGTCGTGCCTTAGCCTTATCTCGCCTGACCGTGCCTTCCTTTGCTTTAAGCTTTCCTTGCATTGTGGTGCATTGCCTAGCCTTGCATTGTCGTGCCTTATCCTTGCCTCACCTGACCGTGCCTTCCCTTGCCTGACCGTGCCTTCCCTTGCGTTACCCTTTCCTTGCCTTGCCGTGCATTGCCTAGCCGTGCGTTGTCGTGCCTTAGCCTTGTTTCCCCTTGCCGTGTCGTTCCTTCCGTTACACTTGCCTTTCCTTGCTTTCCCTTGCCTTCCTTACCTTCCGTTACTCTTTGCTTGCCTTCCGTGCATTGCCTAGCCTTGCGTTGTCGTGCCTTAGCCTTGCCTCGCCTGACCGTGCTTTCCCATGCGTTACCCTTTCCTTGCCTTGCCGTTCATTGCCTAGAGTTCGGTGTCGTGCCTGAGACTTGTTCCCCCTTGCCGTGCCGTTCCTTCCGTTACCCTTGCCTTTCCTTGCTTTTCCTTGCCTTGCTTACCTTCCGTTACTCTTTGCTTGCCTTCCCTGAATTGCCTAGCCTTGCGTTGTCGTGCCTTTGCCTTATCTCGCCTGACCTTGCCTTCCTTTGCTTTAAGCTTTCCTTGCATTGCCGTGCATTGCCTAGCCGTGCGTTGTCGTGCATTAGCCTTGTCTAGCCTTACCGTGCCTTGCCTTGCTTTACCCTTTCCTTGCCTTGCCGTGCATTGCCTAACCGTGCGTTGTCGTGCCTTAGCCTTGTTTCCCCTTGCCGTGTCTTCCTTCCGTTACCCTTGCCTTGCCTTGCTTTCCCTTGCCTTCCTTACCTTCCGTTACTCTTTGCTTGCCTTCCGTGCATTGCCTAGCCTTGCGTTGTCGTGCCTTAGCCTTGCCTCGCCTGACCGTGCTTTCCCATGCGTTACCCTTTCCTTGCCTGGCCGTGCATTGCTTAGCCCTGCGTTGCCGTGCCTTAGCCTTGTTTCCCCTTGCCGTGAAGTTCCTTCCGTTACCCTTGCCTTGCCTTGCTTTTCCTTGCCTTGCTTACCTTCCGTTACTCTTTGCTTCCCTTCCCTGCATTGCCTAGCCTTGCGTTGTCGTGCCTTAGCCTTATCTCGCCTGACCGTGCCTTCCTTTGCTTTAAGATTTCCTTGCATTGTCGTGCATTGCCTAGCCTTGCGTTGTCGTGCATTAGACTTGCCTAGCCTCACCGTGCCTTGCCTCGCGTTACCCTTTCCTTGCCTTGCGGTGCATTGCCTAGCCGTGCGTTGTCGTGCCTTAGCCTTGTTTCCCCTTGCCGTGGCGTGCCTTTTGTTACACTTGCATTTCCTGGCTTTGACTTGCCTTCCTTTCCTTCCGTTACTCTTTCCTTGCCTTGCCGTGCATTGCCTAGCCCTGCGTTGCCGTGCCTTAGCCTTGATACCCCTTGCCGTGCCGTTCCTTCCGTTACCCTTGCCTTCCCTTGCTTTCCCTTGCCTTCCTTGCGTTCCCTTACTCTTTGCTTGCTTTCCGTGCATTGCCTAGCCTTGCGTTGTCATGCCTTAGCCTTGCATCTCCTGACCGTGCTTTCCCATGCGTTACCCTTTCCTTGCCTTTCCGTGCATTGCCTAGCCGTGCGTTGTCGTGCCTTAGCCTTGTTTCCCCTTGCCGTGCCGTTCCTTCCGTTACACTTGCCTTTCCTTCCTTTCCCTTGCCTTCCTTACCTTCCGTTACTCTTTGCTTGCCTTCCGTGCATTGCCTAGCCTTGCCTTGTCGTGCCTTAGCGTTGCCTCGCCTGACCGTGCTCTCAAATGCGTTACTCTTTCCTTGCCTTGCCGTTCATTGCCTAGGGTTCGGTGTCGTGCCTTGGACTTGTTTCCCCTTGCCGTGCCGTTCCTTCCGTTACCCTGGCCTTTCCTTCCTTTTCCTTGCCTTGCTTACCTTCCGTTACTCTTTGCTTGCCTTCCCTGAATTTCCTAGCCTTGCGTTGTCGTGCCTTAGCCTTATCTCGCCTGACCTTGCCTTCCTTTGCTTTAAGCTTTCCTTGCATTGTCGTGCATCGCCTAGCTTTGCGTTTTCGTGCATTAGCCTTGCCTAGCCTCACCGTGCCTTTCCTTGCGTTACCCTTTGCTTGCCTTGCCGTGAATTGCCTAGCCGTGCGTTGTCGTGCCTTAGCCTTGTTTCCCCTTGCCGTGCCGTTCCTTCCGTTACACTTGCCTGTCTTTGCTTTCCCTTTCCTTCCTTACCTTCCGTTTCTCTTTGCTTGCCTTCCGTACATTGCCTAGCCTTGGGTTGTCGTGCCTTAGCCTTGCCTCGCCTGACCGTGCTTTCCCATGCGTTACCCTTTCCTTGCCTTGCCGTGCATTGCATAGCGTGCGTTGTCGTGCCTTAGCCTTGTTTCCCCTTGCCGTGCCGTTCCTTCCGTTACACTTGCCTTTCCTTGCTTTCCCTTGCCTTCCTTGCCTTCCGTTACTCTTTGCTTGCCTTCCGTGCATTGCCAAGCCTTGCGTTGTCGTGCCTTAGCCTTGCCTCCCCTGACCGTGCTTTCCCATGCGTTACCCTTTCCTTGCCTTGCCGTGCATTGCCTAGCGTGCGTTGTCGTGCCTTAGACTTGTTTCCCCTTGCCGTTCCGTTCCTTCCGTTACCATTGCCTTTCCTTGCTTTCCCTTGCCTTCCTTACCTTCCGTTACTCTTTGCTTGCCTTCCCTGCATTGCCTAGCCTTGCGTTGTCGTGCCTTAGCCTTATCTCGCCTGACCGTGCCTTCCTTTGCTTTAAGCTTTACTTGCATTGTCGTGCATTGCCTAGCCTTGCGTTGTCGTGCATTAGCCTTGCCTAGCCTCACCGTGCCTTCCCTTGCGTTACCCATTCCTTGCCTTGCCGTGCATTTCCTAGCCGTGTGTTGTCGTGCCTTAGCCTTGTTTCCCCTTGCCGTTGCGTGCCTTTTGTTACACTTGCCTTGCCTGGCTTTGCCTTGCCTTCCTTTCCTTCCGTTACTCTTTGCTTGCCTTGCCGTGCATTGCCTAGCCCTGCGTTGTCGTGCCTTAACCTTGTTACCCCTTGCCGTGCCGTTCCTTCCGTTACCCTTGCCTTCCCTTGCTTTCCCTTGCCTTCCTTGCGTTCCGTTACTCTTTGCTTGCTTTCCGTGCATTGCCTAGCCTTGCGTTGTCATACCTTAGCCTTGCCTCGCCTGACCGGGCTTTCCCCTGCGTTACCATTTCCCTGCCTTGCCGTGCATTGCCTAGCGTGCGTTGTCGTGCCTTAGCCTGGTTTCCCCTTGCCGTGCCGTTCCTTCCGTTACACTTGCCTTTCCTTGCTTTCCCTTGCCTTCCTTACCTTCCGTTACTCTTTGCCTGCCTTCCGTGCATTGCCTAGCCTTGCGTTGTCGTGCCTTAGCCTTGCCTCGCCTGACCGTGCTTTCCCATGCGTTACCCTTTCCTTGCCTTGCCGTTCATTGCCTAGAGTTCGGTGTCGTGCCTGAGACTTGTTCCCCCTTGCGTGCCGTTCCTTCCGTTACACTTGCCTTTCTTTGCTTTCCGTTGCCTTCCTTACCTTCCGTTACTCTTTGCTTGCCTTCCGTGCATTGCCTAGCCTTGCGTTGTCGTGCCTTAGCCTTGCCTCGCCTGATCGTGCTTTCCCATGCGTTACCCTTTCCTTGCCTTGCCGTGCATTGCCTAGCCTACGTTGTCGTGCCTTAGCCTTGTTTCCCCTTGCCGTGCAGTTCCTTCCGTTACCCTTGCCTTTCCTTGCTTTTCCTTGCCTTGCTTACCTTCCGTTACTCTTTGCTTCCCTTCCCTGCATTGCCTAGCCTTGCGTTGTCGTGCCTTAGCCTTATCTCGCCTGACCGTGCCTTCCTTTGCTTTAAGCTTTCCTTGCATTGTCGTGCATTGCCTAGCCTTGCGTTGTCGTGCATTAGCCTTGCCTAGCCTCACCGTGCCTTGCCTTGCGTTACCCTTTCCTTGCCTTGCCGTGCATTGCCTAGCCGTGCGTTGTCGTGCCTTAGCCTTGTTTCCCCTTGCCGTGGCGTGCCTTTTGTTACACTTGCCTTTCCTGGCTTTGACTTGCCTTCCTTTCCTTCCGTTACTCTTTCCTTGCCTTGCCGTGCATTGCCTAGCCCTGCGTTGCCGTGCCTTAGCCTTGATACCCCTTGCCGTGCCGTTCCTTCCGTTACCCTTGTCTTCCCTTGCTTTCCCTTGCCTTCCTTACGTTCCCTTACTCTTTGCTTGCTTTCCGTGCATTGCCTAGCCTTGCGTTGTCATGCCTTAGCCTTGCATGGCCTGACCGTGCTTTCCCATGCGTTACCCTTTCCTTGCCTTGCCGTGCATTGCCTAGCCCTGCGTTGCCGTGCCTTAGCCTTGTTACCCCTTGCAGTGCCGTTCCTTCCGTTACCCTTGCCTTCCCTTGCTTTCCCTTCCCTTCCTTGCGTTCCGTTACTCTTTGCTTGCTTTCCGTGCATTGCCTAGCCTTGCGTTGTCATGCCTTACCCTTGCATCGCTTGACCGTGCTTTCCCACGCGTTACCCTTTCCTTGCCTTTCCGTGCATTGCCTAGCCGTGCGTTGTCGTGCCTTAGCCTTGTTTCCCCTTGCAGTGGCGTGCCTTTTGTTACACTTGCCTTTCCTGGCTTTGACTTGCCTTCCTTTCCTTCCGTTACTCTTTCCTTGCCTTGCCGTGCATTGCCTAGCCTTGCATTGTCGTGCCTTATCCTTGCCTCACCTGACCGTGCCTTCCCCTGCGTTACCCTTTCCTTGCCTTGCCGTGCATTGCCTAGCCCTGCGTTGCCGTGCCTTAGCCTTGTTACCCCTTACCGTGCCGTTCCTTCCGTTACCCTTGCCTTCCCTTGCTTTCCCTTGCCTTCCTTGCGTTCCGTTACTCTTTGCTTGCTTTCCGTGAATTGCCTAGCCTTGCGTTGTCATGCCTTAGCCTTGCCTCGCCTGACCGTGCTTTCCCATGCGTTACCCTTTCCTTGCCTTGCCGTGCATTGCCTAGCCGTGCGTTGTCGTGCCTTAGCCTTGTTTCCCCTTGCCGTGCCGTTCCTTCCGTTACACTTGCCTTTCCTTGCTTTCCCTTGCCTTCCTTACCTTCCGATACTCTTTGCTTGCCTTCCGTGCATTGCCTAGCCTTGCGTTGTCGTGCCTTAGCGTTGCCTCGCCTGACAGTGCTTTCAAATGCGTTACCCTTTCCTTGCCTTGCCGTTCATTGCCTAGCGTTCGTTGTCGTGCCTTAGACTTGTTTCCCCTTGCCGTGCCGTTCCTTCCGTTACCCTGGCCTTTCCTTCCTTTTCCTTGCCTTGCTTACCTTCCGTTACTCTTTGCTTGCCTTCCCTGAATTTCCTAGCCTTGCGTTGTCGTGCCTTAGCCTTATCTCGCCTGACCTTGCCTTCCTTTGCTTTAAGATTTCCTTGCATTGTCGTGCATCGCCTAGCCTTGCGTTTTCGTGCATTAGCCTTGCCTAGCCTCACCGTGCCTTTCCTTGCGTTACCCTTTGATTGCCTTGCCGTGCATTGCCTAGCCGTGCGTTGTCGTGCCTTAGCCTTGTTTCCCCTTGCCGTGCCGTTCCTTCCGTTACACTTGCCTTTCTTTGCTTCCCCTTTCCTTCCTTACCTTCCGTTTCTCTTTGCTTGCCTTCCGTGCATTGCCTAGCCTTGGGTTGTCGTGCCTTAGCCTTGCCTCGCCTGACCGTGCTTTCCCATGCGTTACCCTTTCCTTGCCTTGCCGTGCATTGCCTAGCGTGCGTTGTCGTGCCCTAGACTTGTTTCCCCTTGCCGTGCCGTTCCTTCCGTTACCATTGCCTTTCCTTGCTTTCCCTTGCCTTCCTTACCTTCCGTTACTCTTTGCTTGCCTTCCCTGCATTGCCTAGCCTTGCGTTGTCGTGCCTTAGCCTTATCTCGCCTGACCGTGCCTTCCTTTGCTTTAAGCTTTACTTGCATTGTCGTGCATTGCCTAGCCTTGCGTTGTCGTGCATTAGCCTTGCCTAGCCTCACCGTGCCTTGCCTTGCGTTACCCTTTCCTTGCCTTGCCGTGCATTTCCTAGCCGTGTGTTGTCGTGCCTTAGCCTTGTTTCCCCTTGCCGTTGCGTGCCTTTTGTTACACTTGCCTTGCCTGGCTTTCCCTTGCCTTCCTTTCCTTCCGTTACTCTTTGCTTGCCTTGCCGTGCATTGCCTAGCCGTGCGTTGTCGTGCCTTAGCCTTGTTTCCCCTTGCCGTGCAGTTCCTTCCGTTACACTTGCCTTTCTTTGCCTTTCCTGGCTTTGCCTTGCCTTCCTTTCCTTCCGTTACTCTTTCCTTGCCTTGCCGTGCATTGCCTAGCCTTGCGTTTTCGTGCATTAGCCTTGTCTAGCCTCACCGTGCCTTGCCTTGCGTTACCCTTTGCTTGCCTTGCCGTGCATTGCCTAGCCGTGCGTTGTCGTGCCTTAGCCTTGTTTCCCCTTGCCGTGCCGTTCCTTTCGTTACACTTGCCTTTCTTTGCCTTCCCTTGCCTTCCTTGCGTTCCGTTACTCTTTGCTTGCTTTCCGTGCATTGCCTAGCCTTGAGTTGTCATGCCTTAGCCTTGCCTCTCCTGACCGTGCTTTCCCATGCGTTACCCTTTCCTTGCCTTGCCGTGCATTGCCTAGCGTGTGTTGTCGTGCCTTAGCCTTGTTTCCCGTTGCCGTGCCATTCTTTCCGTTACACTTGCCTTTCCTTGCTTTCCCTTGCCTTCCTTACCTTCCGTTACTCTTTGCTTGCCTTCCGTGCATTGCCTAGCCTTGCGTTGTCGTGCCTTAGCCTTGCCTCGCCTGACCGTGCTTTCCCATGCGTTACCCTTTCCTTGCCTTGCCGTTCATTGCCTAGAGTTCGGTGTCGTGCCTTAGCCTTGTTTCCCCTTGCCGTGCCGTTCCTTCCGTTACACTTGCCTTTCCTTGCTTTCCCTTGCCTTCCTTACCTTCCGTTACTCTTTGCTTGCCTTCCCTGCATTGCCTAGCCTTGCGTTGTCGTGCCTTAGCCTTATCTCGCCTGACCGTGCCTTCCTTTGCTTTAAGCTTTCCTTGCATTGTGGTGCATTGCCTAGCCTTGCGTTGTCGTGCATTAGCCTTGCCTAGCCACACCGTGCCTTGCCTTGCGTTACCCTTTCCTTGCCTTGCCGTGCATTGCCTAGCCGTGCGTTGTCGTGCCTTAGCCTTGATTCCCCTTGCCGTGGCGTGCCTTTTGTTACACTTGCCTTTCCTTGCTTTGCCTTGCCTTCCTTTCCTTCCGTTACTCTTTCCTTGCCTTGCCGTGCATTGCCTAGCCTTGCATTGTCGTGCCTTATCCTTGCCTCACCTGACCGTGCCTTCCCCTGCGTTACCCTTTCCTTGCCTTGCCGTGCATTGCCTAGCCCTGCGTTGTCGTGCCTTAGCTTTCTTACCCCTTGCCGTGCCGTTCCTTCCGTTACCCTTGGTTCCCTTGCTTTCCCTTGCCTTCCTTTCCTTCCGTTACTCTTTCCTTTCCTTGCCGTGCATTGCCTAGCCTTGCGTTGTCATGCCTTAGCCTTGCCTCGCCTGACCGTGCTTTCCCATGCGTTACCCTTTCCTTGCCTTGCCGTGCATTGCCTAGCGTGCGTTGTCGTGCCTTAGCCTTGTTTCCCCTTGCCGTGCCGTTCCTTCCATTACCCTGGCCTTTCCTTCCTTTTCCTTGCCTTGCTTACGTTCCGTTAGTCTTTGCTTGCCTTCCCTGAATTTCCTAGCCTTGCCTTGTCGTGCCTTAGCCTTATCTCGCCTGCCCTTGCCTTCCTTTGCTTTAAGGTTCCTTGCATTGTCGTGCATCGCCTAGCCTTGCGTTTTCGTGCATTAGCCTTGCCTAGCCTCACCGTGCCTTTCCTTGCGTTAACTTTTGCTTGCCTTGCCGTGCATTGCCTAGCCGTGCGTTGTCGTGCCTTAGCCTTGTTTCCCCTTGCCGTGCCGTTCCTTCCGTTACACTTGCCTTTCTTTGCTTTCCCTTGCCTTCCTTACCTTCCGTTACTCTTTGCTAGCCTTCCGTGCATTGCCTAGCCTTGCGTTGTCGTGCCTTAGCCTTGCCTCGCCTGAACGTGCTTTCCCATGCGTTACCCTTTCCTTGCCTTGCCGTGCATTTCCTAGCCGTGTGTTGTCGTGCCTTAGCCTTGTTTCCCCTTGCCGTTGCGTGCCTTTTGTTACACTTGCCTTGCCTGGCTTTGCCTTGCCTTCCTTTCCTTCCGTTACTCTTTGCTTGCCTTGCCGTGCATTGCCTAGCCCTGCGTTGTCGTGCCTTAGCCTTGTTACCCCTTGCCGTGCCGTTCCTTCCGTTACCCTTGCCTTCCCTTGCTTTCCCTTGCCTTCCTTGCGTTCTGTTACTCTTTGCTTGCTTTCCGTGCATTGCCTAGCCTTGCGTTGTCATGCCTTAGGCTTGCCTCGCCTGACCGTGCTTTCCCCTGCGTTACCCTTTCCTTGCCTTGCCGTGCATTGCCTAGCGTGCGTTGTCGTGCCTTAGCCTTGTTTCCCCTTGCCGTGCCGTTCCTTCCGTTACCATTGCCTTTTATTGCTTTCCCTTGCCTTCCTTACCTTCCGTTACTCTTTGCTTGCCTTCCGTGCATTGCCTAGCCTTGCGTTGTCGTGCCTTATCCTTATCTCGCCTGACCGTGCCTTCCTTTACTTTAAGCATTCCTTGCATTGTCGTGCATTGCCTAGCCTTGCGTTGTCGTTCATTAACCTTGCCTAGCCTCACCGTGCCTTGCCTTGCGTTACCCTTTCCTTGCCTTGCCGTGCATTTCCTAGCCGTGTGTTGTCGTGCCTTAGCCTTGTTACCCCTTGCCGTGCCGTTCCTTCCGTTACCCTTGCCTTCCCTTGCTTTCTCTTTCCTTCCTTGCATTCCTTTACTCCTTGCTTGCTTACCGTGCATTGCCTAGCCTTGCGTTGGCTTTCCTTAGCCTTGCCTCGCCTGACCGTGCTTTCCCATGCGTTACCCTTTCCCTGCCTTGCCGTGCATTGCCTAGCGTGCGTTGTCGTGCCTTAGCCTTGTTTCCCCTTGCCGTGCCGTTCCTTCCGTTACACTTGCCTTTCTTTGCTTTCCCTTGCCTTCCTTACTTCCGTTACTCTTTGCTTGCCTTCCGTGCATTGCCAAGCCTTGCGTTGTCGTGCCTTAGCCTTGCCTCCCCTGACGGTTCTTTCCCATACGTTACCCTTTCCTTCCCTTGCCGTGCATTGCCTAGCGTGCGTTGTCGTGCCTTAGACTTGTTTCCCCTTGCCGTGCCGTTCCTTCCGTTACCATTGCCTTTCCTTGCTTTCCTTTGCCTTCCTTACCTTCCGTTACTCTTTGCTTGCCTTCCCTGAATTGCCTAGCCTTGCGTTGTCGTGCCTTTGCCTTATCTCGCCTGACCTTGCCTTCCATTGCTTTAAGCTTTCCTTGCATTGTCGTGCATTGCCTAGCCTTGCGTTTTCGTGCATTAGCCTTGTCTAGCCTCACCGTGCCTTGCCTTGCGTTACCCTTTGCTTGCCTTGCCGTGCATTGCCTAGCCGTGCGTTGTCGTGCCTTAGCCTTGTTTCCCCTTGCCGTGCCGTTCCTTCCGTTACACTTGCCTTTCCTTGCTTTCCCTTGCCTTCCTTACCTTCAGTTACTCTTTGCTTGCCTTCCGTGCATTGCCTAGCCTTGCGTTGTCGTG
Organism: Macrotis lagotis; assembly: GCF_037893015.1. Lineage (NCBI taxonomy): Eukaryota > Metazoa > Chordata > Mammalia > Peramelemorphia > Peramelidae > Macrotis > Macrotis lagotis. The sequence goes on from NW_027422360.1 coordinate 13,494, forward strand.
CCTTAGCCTTGACTCGCCTGAACGTGCTTTCCCATGCGTTACCCTTTCCTTGCCTTGCCGTGCATTGCCCAGCCTGGGTTGCCGTGCCTTAGCCTTGTTTCCCCTTGCCGTGCAGTTCCTTCCGTTACCCTTGCCTTTCCTTGCTTTTCCTTGCCTTGCTTACCTTCCGTTACTCTTTGCTTCCCTTCCCTGCATTGCCTAGCCTTGCGTTGTCGTGCCTTAGCCTTATCTCGCCTGACCGTGCCTTCCGTTGCTTTAAGCTTTCCTTGCATTGTCGTGCATTGCCTAGCCTTGCGTTGTCGTGCATTAGCCTTGCCTAGCCTCACCGTGCCTTCCCTTGCGTTACCCTTTCCTTGCCTTGCCGTGCATTGCCTAGCCGTGCGTTGTCGTGCCTTAGCCTTGTTTCCCCTTGCCGTGGCGTGCCTTTTGTTACACTTGCCTTTCAGGGCTTTGACTTGCCTTCCTTTCCTTCCGTTACTCTTTCCTTGCCTTCCCGTGCATTGCCTAGCCCTGCGTTGCCGTGCCTTAGCCTTGATACCCCTTGCCGTGCCGTTCCTTCCGTTACCCTTGCCTTCCCTTGCTTTCCCTTGCCTTCCTTGCGTTCCGTTACTCTTTGCTTGCTTTCCGTGCATTGCCTAGCCTTGCGTTGTCATGCCTTACCCTTGCCTCGCCTGACCGTGCTTTCCCATGCGTTACCCTTTCCTTCCCTTTCCGTGCATTGCCTAGCCGTGCGTTGTCGTGCCTTAGCCTTGTTTCCCCTTGCCGTGCCGTTCCTTCCGTTACACTTGCCTTTCCTTCCTTTCACTTGCCTTCCTTACCTTCCGTTACTCTTTGATTGCCTTCCGTGCATTGCCTAGCCTTGCGTTGTCGTGCCTTAGCGTTGCCTCGCCTGACCGTGCTTTCAAATGCGTTACCCTTTCCTTGCCTTGCCGTTCATTGCCTAGCGTTCGGTGTCGTGCCTTAGACTTGTTTCCCCTTGCCGTGCCGTTCCTTCCGTTACCCTGGCCTTTCCTTCCTTTTCCTTGCCTTGCTTACCTTTCGTTAGTCTTTGCTTGCCTTCCCTGAATTTCCTAGCCTTGCCTTGTCGTGCCTTAGCCTTATCTCGCCTGCCCTTGCCTTCCTTTGCTTTAAGGTTCCTTGCATTGTCGTGCATCGCCTAGCCTTGCGTTTTCGTGCATTAGCCTTGCCTAGCCTCACCGTGCCTTTCCTTGCGTTAACTTTTGCTTGCCTTGCCGTGCATTGCCTAGCCGTGCGTTGTCGTGCCTTAGCCTTGTTTCCCCTTGCCGTGCCGTTCCTTCCGTTACACTTGCCTTTCTTTGCTTTCCCTTGCCTTCCTTACCTTCCGTTACTCTTTGCTAGCCTTCCGTGCATTGCCTAGCCTTGCGTTGTCGTGCCTTAGCCTTGCCTCGCCTGAACGTGCTTTCCCATGCGTTACCCTTTCCTTGCCTTGCCGTGCATTTCCTAGCCGTGTGTTGTCGTGCCTTAGCCTTGTTTCCCCTTGCCGTTGCGTGCCTTTTGTTACACTTGCCTTGGCTGGCTTTGCCTTGCCTTCCTTTCCTTCCGTTACTCTTTCCTTGCCTTGCCGTGCATTGCCTAGCCCTGCGTTGTCGTGCCTTAGCCTTGTTACCCCTTGCCGTGCCGTTCCTTCCGTTACCCTTGCCTTCCCTTGCTTTCCCTTGCCTTCCTTGCGTTCCGTTACTCTTTGCTTGCTTTCCGTGCATTGCCTAGCCTTGCGTTGTCATGCCTTAGCCTTGCCTCGCCTGACAGTGCTTTCCCCTGCGTTACCCTTTCCTTGCCTTGCCGTGCATTGCCTAGCCCTGCGTTGTCGTGCCTAGCCTTGTTTCCCCTTGCCGTGCCGTTCCTTCCGTTACACTTGCCTTTCTTTACTTTCCCTTGCCTTCCTTACTTCCGTTACTCTTTGCTTGCCTTCCGTGCATTGCCAAGCCTTGCGTTGTCGTGCCTTAGCCTTGCCTCCCCTGACGGTTCTTTCCCATACGTTACCCTTTCCTTCCCTTGCCGTGCATTGCCTAGCGTGCGTTGTCGTGCCTTAGACTTGTTTCCCCTTGCCGTGACGTTCCTTCCGTTACCATTGCCTTTCCTTGGTTTCCTTTGCCTTCCTTACCTTCCTTTACTCTTTGCTTGCCTTCCCTGCATTGCCTAGCCTTGCGTTGTCGTGCCTTAGCCTTATCTCTTCTGACCGTGCCTTCCTTTGCTTTAAGCTTTACTTGCATTGTCGTGCATTGCCTAGCCTTGCGTTGTCGTGCATTAGCCTTGCCTAGCCTCACCGTGCCTTGCCTTGCGTTACCCTTTCCTTGCCTTGCCGTGCCTTTCCTAGCCGTGTGTTGTCGTGCCTTAGCCTTGTTTCCCCTTGCCGTTGCGTGCCTTTTGTTACACTTGCCTTGCCTGGCTTTGCCTTGCCTTCCGTTCCTTCCGTTACTCTTTCCTTGCCTTGCCGTGCATTGCCTAGCCCTGCGTTTTCGTGCCTTAGCCTTGTTACCCCTTGCCGTGCCGTTCCTTCCGTTACCCTTGCCTTCCCTTGCTTTCCCTTGCCTTCCTTGCGTTCCTTTACACTTTGCTTGCGTTCCGTGCAATGCCTAGCCTTGCGTTGTCATGCCTTAGGCTTGCCTCGCCTGACCGTGCTTTCCCATGCGTTACCCTTTCCTTGCCTTGCCGTGCATTGCCTAGCGTGCGTTGTCGTGCCTTAGCCTTGTTTCCCCTTGCCGTGCCGTTCCTTCCGTTACACTTGCCTTTCCTTGCTTTCCCTTGCTTTCCTTACCTTCGGTTACTCTTTGCTTGCCTTCCGTGCATTGCCTAGCCTTCCGTTGTCGTGCCTTAGCCTTATCTCACCTGACCGTGCCTTCCTTTGCTTTAAGCTTTCCTTGCATTGTGGTGCATTGCCTAGCCTTGCGTTTTCGTGCATTAGCCTTGCCTAGCCTCACCGTGCCTTGCCTTGCGTTACCCTTTTCTTGCCTTGCCGTGCATTGCCTAGCCGTGCGTTGTCGTGCCTTAGCCTTGATTCCCCTTGCCGTGGCGTGCCTTTTGTTACACTTGCCTTTCCTGACTTTGCCTTGCCTTCCTTTCCTTCCGTTACTCTTTCCTTGCCTTGCCGTGCATTGCCTAGCCTTGCATTGTCGTGCCTTATCCTTGCCTTACCTGACCGTGCCTTCCCCTGCGTTACCCTTTCCTTGCCTTGCCGTGCATTGCCTAGCCCTGCGTTGTCGTGCCTTAGCCTTGTTACCCCTTGCCGTGCCGTTCCTTCCGTTACCCTTGCCTTCCCTTGCTTTCCCTTGCCTTCCTTGCGTTCCGTTACTCTTTGCTTGCTTTCCGTGCATTGCCTAGCCTTGCGTTGTCATGCCTTAGCCTTGCCTCGCCTGACCGTGCTTTCCCCTGCGTTACCCTTTCCTTGCCTTGCCGTGCATTGCCTAGCGTGCGTTGTCGTGCCTTAGCCTTGTTTCCCCTTGCCGTGCCGTTCCTTCCGTTACCATTGCCTTTCCTTGCTTTCCCTTGCCTTCCTTAACTTCAGTTACTCTTTGCTTGCCTTCCGTGCATTGCCTAGCCTTGCGTTGTCGTGCCTTAGCCTTGCCTCGCCTGAACGTGCTTTCCCATGCGTTACCCTTTCCTTGCCTTGCCGTGCATTGCCCAGCCTGCGTTGCCGTGCCTTAGCCTTGTTTCCCCTTGCCGTGCAGTTCCTTCCGTTACCCTTGCCTTTCCTTGCTTTTCCTTGCCTTGCTTACCTTCCGTTACTCTTTGCTTCCCCTCCCTGCATTGCCTAGCCTTGCGTTGTCGTGCCTTAGCCTTATCTCGCCTGACCGTGCCTTCCGTTGCTTTAAGCTTTCCTTGCATTGTCGTGCATTGCCTAGCCTTGCGTTGTCGTGCATTAGCCTTGCCTAGCCTCACCGTGCCTTCCCTTGCGTTACCCTTTCCTTGCCTTGCCGTGCATTGACTAGCCGTGCGTTGTCGTGCCTTAGCCTTGTTTCCCCTTGCCGTGGCGTGCCTTTTGTTACACTTGCCTTTCAGGGCTTTGACTTGCCTTCCTTTCCTTCCGTTACTCTTTCCTTGCCTTCCCGTGCATTGCCTAGCCCTGCGTTGCCGTGCCTTAGCCTTGATACCCCTTGCCGTGCCGTTCCTTCCGTTACCCTTGCCTTCCCTTGCTTTCCCTTGCCTGCCTTGCGTTCCCTTACTCTTTGCTTGCTTTCCGTGCATTGCCTAGCCTTGCGTTGTCATGCCTTACCCTTGCATCGCCTGACCGTGCTTTCCCATGCGTTACCCTTTCCTTGCCTTGCCGTGCATTGCCTATCCCTGCGTTGTCGTGCCTTAGCCTTGTTACCCCTTGCAGTGCCGTTCCTTCCGTTACCCTTGCCTTCCCTTGCTTTCCCTTGCCTTCCTTGCGTTCCGTTACTCTTTGCTTGCTTTCCGTGCATTGCCTAGCCTTCCGTTGTCATGCCTTACCCTTGCCTCGCCTGACCGTGCTTTCCCATGCGTTACCCTTTCCTTCCCTTTCCGTGCATTGCCGAGCCGTGCGTTGTCGTGCCTTAGCCTTGTTTCCCCTTGCCGTGCCGTTCCTTCCGTTACACTTGCCTTTCCTTCCTTTCGCTTGCCTTCCTTACCTTCCGTTACTCTTTGCTTGCCTTCCGTGCATTGCCTAGCCTTGCGTTGTCGTGCCTTAGCGTTGCCTCGCCTGACCGTGCTTTCAAATGCGTTACCCTTTCCTTGCCTTGCCGTTCATTGCCTAGCGTTCGGTGTCGTGCCTTAGACTTGTTTCCCCTTGACGTGCCGTTCCTTCCGTTACCCTGGCCTTTCCTTCCTTTTCCTTGCCTTGCTTACCTTCCGTTAGTCTTTGCTTGCCTTCCCTGTATTTCCTAGCCTTGCCTTGTTGTGCCTTAGCCTTATCTCGCCTGCCCTTGCCTTCCTTTGCTTTAAGTTTCCTTGCATTGTCGTGCATCGCCTAGCCTTGCGTTTTCGTGCATTAGCCTTGCCTAGCCTCACCGTGCCTTTCCTTGCGTTAACTTTTGCTTGCCTTGCCGTGCATTGCCTAGCCGTGCGTTGTCGTGCCTTAGCCTTGTTTCCCCTTGCCGTGCCGTTCCTTCCGTTACACTTGCCTTTCTTTGCTTTCCCTTGCCTTCCTTACATTCCGTTACTCTTTGCTAGCCTTCCGTGCATTGCCTAGCCTTGCGTTGTTGTGCCTTAGCCTTGCCTCTCCTGAACGTGCTTTCCCATGCGTTACCCTTTCTTTGCCTTGCCGTGCATTTCCTAGCCGTGTGTTGTCGTGCCTTAGCCTTGTTTCCCCTTGCCGTTGCGTGCCTTTTGTTACACTTGCCTTGCCTAGCTTTGCCTTGCCTTCCTTTCCTTCCGTTACTCTTTGCTTGCCTTGCCGTGCTTTGCCTAGCCCTGCGTTGTCGTGCCTTAGCATTGTTACCCCTTGCCGTGCCGTTCCTTCCGTTACCGTTGCCTTCCCTTGCTTTCCCTTGCCTTCCTTGCGTTCCGTTACTCTTTGCTTGCCTTCCGTACATTGCCAAGCCTTGCGTTGTCGTGCCTTAGCCTTGCCTCCCCTGACCGTTCTTTCCCATGCGTTATTCTTTCCTTCCCTTGCCGTGCATTGCCTAGCGTGCGTTGTCGTGCCTTAGACTTGTTTCCCCTTGCCGTGCCGTTCCTTCCGTTACCATTGCCTTTCCTTGGTTTCCTTTGCCTTCCTTACCTTCCGTTACTCTTTGCTTGCCTTCCCTGCATTGCCTAGCCTTGCGTTGTCGTGCCTTAGCCTTATCTCTTCTGACCGTGCCTTCCTTTGCTTTAAGCTTTACTTGCATTGTCGTGCATTGCCTAGCCTTGCGTTGTCGTGCATTAGCCTTGCCTAGCCTCACCGTGCCTTGCCTTGCGTTACCCTTTCCTTGCCTTGCCGTGCCTTTCCTAGCCGTGTGTTGTCGTGCCTTAGCCTTGTTTCCCCTTGCCGTTGCGTGCCTTTTGTTACACTTGCCTTTCCTGGCTTTGCCTTGCCTTCCTTTCCTTCCGTTACTCTTTCCTTGCCTTGCCGTGCATTGCCTAGCCTTGCATTGTCGTGCCTTATCCTTGCCTCACCTGACCGTGCCTTCCCCTGCGTTACCCTTTCCTTGCCTTGCCGTGCATTGCCTAGCCCTGCGTTGTCGTGCCTTAGCCTTCTTACCCCTTGCCGTGCCGTTCCTTCCGTTAGCCTTGCCTTCCCTTGCTTTCCCTTGCCTTCCTTGCGTTCCGTTACTCTTTGCTTGCTTTCCGTGCATTGCCTAGCCTTGCGTTGTCATGCCTTAGCCTTGCCTCGCCTGACCGTGCTTTCCCATGCGTTGCCCTTTCCTTGCCTTGCCGTGCATTGCCTAGCGTGCGTTGTCGTGCCTTAGCCTTGTTTCCCCTTGCCGTGCCATTCTTTCCGTGACACTTGCCTTTCCTTGCTTTCCCTTTCCTTCCTTACCTTCCGTTAGTCTTTGCTTGCCTTCCGTGCATTGCCTAGCCTTGCGTTGTCGTGCCTTAGCCTTGCCTCGCCTGACCGTGCTTTCCCATGCGTTACCCTTTCCTTGCCTTGCCGTTCATTGCCTAGAGTTCGGTGTCGTGCCTGAGACTTGTTCCCCCTTGCCGTGCCGTTCCTTCCGTTACCCTTGCCTTTCCTTGCTTTTCCTTGCCTTGCTTACCTTCCGTTACTCTTTGCTTGCCTTCCGTGCATTGCCTAGCCTTGCGTTGTCGTGCCTTAGCCTTATCTCGCCTGACCGTGCCTTCCGTTGCTTTAAGCTTTCCTTGCATTGTCGTGCATTGCCTAGCCTTGCGTTGTCGTGCATTAGCCTTGCCTAGCCTCACCGTGCCTTGCCTTGCGTTACCCTTTCCTTGCCTTGCCGTGCATTGCCTAGCCGTGCGTTGTCGTGCCTTAGCCTTGTTTCCCCTTGCCGTGGCGTGCCTTTTGTTACACTTGCCTTGCCTGGCTTTGCCTTGCCTTCCGTTCCTTCCGTTACTCTTTCCTTGCCTTGCCGTGCATTGCCTAGCCCTGCGTTGTCGTGCCTTAGCCTTGTTACCCCTTGCCGTGCCGTTCCTTCCGTTACCCTTGCCTTCCCTTGCTTTCCCTTGCCTTCCTTGCGTTCCGTTACTCTTTGCTTGCTTTCCGTGCATTGCCTAGCCTTGCGTTGTCATGCCTTAGCCTTGCATCGCCTGACCGTGCTTTCCCATGCGTTACCCTTTCCTCGCCTGACCGTGCTTTCCCATGCGTTACCCTTTCCTTGCCTTGCCGTGCATTGCCTAGCGTGTCGTTGTCGTGCCTTAGCCTTGTTTCCCCTTTGCCGTGCCATTCCTTCCGTTACACTTGCCTTTCCTTGCTTTCCCTTGCCTTCCTTACCTTCCGTTACTCTTTGCTTGCCTTCCGTGCATTGCGTAGCCTTGCGTTGTCGTGCCTTAGCCTTATCTTCGCCTGACCGTGCCTTCCTTTGCTTTAAGCTTTCCTTGCATTGTGCCGTGCATTGCCTAGCCTTGCATTGTCGTGCCTTATAGCCTTGCCTCACCTGACCGTGCCTTCCCCTTGCGTTACCCTTTCCTTGCCTTGCCGTGCATTGCCTAGCCGTGCGTTGTCGTGCCTTAGCCTTGTTTCCCCTTGCCGTTGCGTGCCTTTTGTTACACTTGCCGTGCCTGGCTTTGCCTTGCCTTCCGTTCCTTCCGTTACTCTTTCCTTGCCTTGCCGTGCATTGCCTAGCCCTGCGTTTTCGTGCCTTAGCCTTGTTACCCCTTGCCGTGCCGTTCCTTCCGTTACCCTTGCCTTCCCTTGCTTTCCCTTGCCTTCCTTGCGTTCCGTTACACTTTGCTTGCTTTCCGTGCATTGCCTGGCCTTGCGTTGTCATGCCTTAGGCTTGCCTCGCCTGACCGTGCTTTCCCATGCGTTACCCTTTCCTTGCCTTGCCGTGCATTGCCTAGCGTGCGTTGTCGTGCCTTAGGCTTGTTGCCCCTTGCCGTGCCGTTCCTTCCGTTACACTTGCCTTTCCTTGCTTTCCGTTGCCTTCCTTACCTTCCGTTACTCTTTGCTTGCCTTCCGTGCATTGCCTAGCCTTGCGTTGTCGTGCCTTAGCCTTATCTCGCCTGACCGTGCCTTCCTTTGCTTTAAGCTTTCCTTGCATTGTCGTGCATTGCCTAGCCTTGCGTTGTCGTGCATTAGCCTTGCCTAGCCTCACCGTGCCTTGCCTTGCGTTACCCTTTCCTTGCCTTGCCGTGCATTGCCTAGCCGTGCGTTGTCGTGCCTTAGCCTTGATTCCCCTTGCCGTGGCGTGCCTTTTGTTACACTTGCCTTTCCTGGCTTTGCCTTGCCTTCCTTTCCTTCCGTTACTCTTTCCTTGCCTTGCCGTGCATTGCCTAGCCTTGCATCGTCGTGCCTTATCCTTGCCTCACCTGACCGTGCCTTCCCCTGCGTTACCCTTTCCTTGCCTTGCCGTGCATTGCCTAGCCCTGCGTTGTCGTGCCCTAGCCTTCTTACCCCTTGCCGTACCGTTCCTTCCGTTACCCTTGCCTTCCCTTGCTTTCCCTTGCCTTCCTTGCGTTCCCTTACTCTTTGCTTGCTTTCCATGCATTGCCTAGCCTTGCGTTGTCATGCCTTAGCCTTGTCATCGCCTGACCGTGCTTTCCCATGCGTTACCCTTTCCTTGCCTTGCCGTGCATTGCCTAGCCCTGCGTTGCCGTGCCTTAGCCTTGTTACCCCTTGCAGTGCCGTTCCTTCCGTTACCCTTGCCTTCCCTTGCTTTCCCTTGCCTTCCTTGCGTTCCGTTACTCTTTGCTTGCTTTCCGTGCATTGCCTAGCCTTGCGTTGTCATGCCTTACCCTTGCATCTCCTGACCGTGCTTTCCCATGCGTTACCCTTTCCTTCCCGTTCCGTGCATTGCCTAGCCGTGCGTTGTCGTGCCTTAGCATTGTTTCCCCTTGCCGTGCCGTTCCTTCCGTTACACTTGCCTTTCCTTCCTTTCCCTTGTCTTCCTTACCTTCCGTTACTCTTTGCTTGCCTTCCGTGCATTGCCTAGCCTTGCGTTGTCGTGCCTTAGCGTTGCCTCGCCTGACCGTGCTTTCAAATGCGTTACCCTTTCCTTGCCTTGCCGTTCATTGCCTAGCGTTCGGTGTCGTGCCTTAGACTTGTTTCCCCTTGCCGTGCCGTTCCTTCCGTTACCCTGGCCTTTCCTTCCTTTTCCTTGCCTTGCTTACCTTCCGTTAGTCTTTGCTTGCCTTCCCTGAATTTCCTAGCCTTGCCTTGTCGTGCCTTAGCCTTGTTTCCCCTTGCCGTGCAGTTCCTTCCGTTGCACTTGCCTTTCTTTGCTTTCCCTTGCCTTCCTTACCTTCCGTTACTCTTTGCTTTCCTTCCGTGCATTGCCTAGTCTTGCGTTGTCGTGCCTTAGCCTTGCCTCGCCTGAACGTGCTTTCCCATGCGTTACCCTTTCCTTGCCTTGCCGTGCATTGCCCAGCCTGCGTTGCCGTGCCTTAGCCTTGTTTCCCCTTGCCGTGCAGTTCCTTCCGTTACCCTTGCCTTTCCTTGCTTTTCCTTGCCTTGCTTACCTTCCGTTACTCTTTGCTTCCCTTCCCTGCATTGCCTAGCCTTGCGTTGTCGTGCCTTAGCCTTATCTCGCCTGACCGTGCCTTCCTTTGCTTTAAGCTTTACTTGCATTGTCGTGCATTGCCTAGCCTTGCGTTGTCGTGCATTAGCCTTGCCTAGCCTCACCGTGCCTTGCCTTGCGTTACCCTTTCCTTGCCTTGCCGTGCATTGCCTAGCCGTGCGTTGTCGTGCCTTAGCCTTGTTTCCCCTTGCCGTGGCGTGCCTTTTGTTACACTTGCCTTTCCTGGCTTTGACTTGCCTTCCTTTCCTTCCGTTACTCTTTCCTTGCCTTGCCGTGCATTGCCTAGCCCTGCGTTGCCGTGCCTTAGCCTTTATACCCCTTGCCGTGCCGTTCCTTCCATTACCCTTGCCTCCCCTTGCTTTCGCTTGCCTTCCTTACGTTCCCTTACTCTTTGCTTGCTTTCCGTGCATTGCCTAGCCTTGCGTTGTCATGCCTTAGCCTTGCATCGCCTGACCGTGCTTTCCCATGCGTTACCCTTTCCTTGCCTTGCCGTGCATTGCCTAGCCCTGCGTTGCCGTCCCTTAGCCTTGTTACCCCTTGCAGTGCCGTTCCTTCCGTTACCCTTGCCTTCCCTTGCTTTCCCTTGCCTTCCTTGCGTTCCGTTACTCTTTGCTTGCCTTCCGTGCATTGCCTAGCCTTGCTTTGTCGTGCCTTAGCGTTGCCTCGCCTGACCGTGCTTTCAATTGCGTTACCCTTTCCTTGCCTTGCCGTTCATTGCCTAGCGTTCGGTGTCGTGCCTTAGACTTGTTTCCCCTTGCCGTGCCGTTCCTTCCATTACCCTGGCCTTTCCTTCCTTTTCCTTGCCTTGCTTACCTTCCGTTAGTCTTTGCTTGCCTTCCCTGAATTTCCTAGCCTTGCCTTGTCGTGCCTTAGCCTTATCTCGCCTGACCTTGCCTTCCTTTGCTTTAAGTTTCCTTGCATTGTCGTGCATCGCCTAGCCTTGCGTTTTCGTGCATTAGCCTTGCCTAGCCTCACCGTGCCTTTCCTTGCGTTAACTTTTGCTTGCCTTGCCGTGCATTGCCTAGCCGTGCGTTGTCATGCCTTAGCCTTGTTTCCCCTTGCCGTTCCGTTCCTTCCGTTACACTTGCATTTCTTTGCTTTCCCTTGCCTTCCTTACCTTCCGTTACTCTTTGCTAGCCTTCCGTGCATTGCCTAGCCTTGCGTTGTCGTGCCTTAGCCTTGCCTCGCCTGAACGTGCTTTCCCATGCGTTACCCTTTCCTTGCCTTGCCGTGCATTGCCTGGCCTACTTTGCCGCGCCTTAGCCTTGTTTCCCCTTGCCGTGCCGTTCCTTCCATTACCCTTGCCTTCCCTTGCTTTCCCTTGCCTTCCTTGCGTTCCGTTACTCTTTGCTTGCTTTCCGCGCATTGCCTAGCCTTGCGTTGTCGTGCCTTAGCTTTATCTCGCCTGACCGTGCCTTCCTTTACTTTAAGCTTTCCTTGCATTGTCGTGCATTGCCTAGCCTTGCGATGTCGTGCATTATCTTTGCCTAGCCTCACCGTGCCTTGCCTTGCGTTACCCTTTCCTTGCCTTGCCGTGCATTTCCTAGCCGTGTGTTGTCGTGCCTTAGCCTTGTTACCCCTTGCCGTGCCGTTCCTTCCGTTACCCTTGCCTTCCCTTGCTTTCCCTTTCCTTCCTTGCATTCCGTTACTCCTTGCTTGCTTACCGTGCATTGCCTAGCCTTGCGTTGGCTTTCCTTAGCCTTGCCTCGCCTGACCGTGCTTTCCCATGCGTTACCCTTTCCTTGCCTTGCCGTGCATTGCCTAGCGTGCGTTGTCGTGCCTTAGCCTTGTTTCCCCTTGCCGTGCCGTTCCTTCCGTTACACTTGCCTTTCTTTGCTTTCCCTTGCCTTCCTTACTTCCGTTACTCTTTGCTTGCCTTCCGTGCATTGCCAAGCCTTGCGTTGTCGTGCCTTAGCCTTGCCTCCCCTGACCGTTCTTTCCCATGCGTTACCCTTTCCTTCCCTTGCCGTGCATTGCCTAGCGTGCGTTGTCGTGCCTGAGACTTGTTCCCCCTTGCCGTGCCGTTCCTTCCGTTACCCTTGCCTTTCCTTGCTTTTCCTTGCCTTGCTTACCTTCCGTTACTCTTTGCTTGCCTTCCCTGAATTGCCTAGCCTTGCGTTGTCGTGCCTTTGCCTTATCTCGCCTGACCTTGCCTTCCTTTGCTTTAACCTTTCCTTGCATTGTCGTGCATTGCCTAGCCTTGCGTTTTCGTGCATTAGCCTTGTCTAGCCTCACCGTGCATTGCCTTGCGTTACCCTTTGCTTGCCTTGCCGTGCATTGCCTAGCCGTGCGTTGTCGTGCCTTAGCCTTGTTTCCCCTTGCCGTGCAGTTCATTCCGTTACACTTGCCTTTCCTTCCTTTCCCTTGCCTTCCTTACCTTCCGTTACTCTTTGCTTGCCTTCCGTGCATTGCCTAGCCTTGCGTTGTCGTGCCTTAGCGTTGCCTCGCCTGACCGTGCTTTCAAATGCGTTACCCTTTCCTTGCCTTGCCGTTCATTGCCTAGCGTTCGGTGTCGTGCCTTAGAATTGTTTCCCCTTGCCGTGCCGTTCCTTCCGTTACCCTGGCCTTTCCTTCCTTTTCCTTGCCTTGCTTACCTTCCGTTACTCTTTGCTTGCCTTCCCTGAATTTCCTAGCCTTGCCTTGTCGTGCCTTAGCCTTATCTCGCCTGCCCTTGCCTTCCTTTGCTTTAAGTTTCCTTGCATTGTCGTGCATCGCCTAGCCTTGCGTTTTCGTGCATTAGCCTTGCCTAGCCTCACCGTGCCTTTCCTTGCGTTAACTTTTGCTTGCCTTGCCGTGCATTGCCTAGCCGTGCGTTGTCGTGCCTTAGCCTTGTTTCCCCTTGCCGTGCCGTTCCTTCCGTTACACTTGCCTTTCTTTGCTTTGCCTTGCCTTCCTTACTTCCGTTACTCTTTGCTTGCCTTCCGTGCATTGCCTAGCCTTGCGTTGTCGTGCCTTAGCCTTGCCTCGCCTGAACGTGCCTTGCCTTGCGTTACCCTTTCCTTGCCTTGCCGTGCATTGCCTAGCCGTGCGTTGTCGTGCCTTAGCCTTGTTTCCCCTTGCCGTGCCGTTCCTTCCGTTACACTTGCCTTTCTTTGCTTTCCCTTGCCTTCCTTACTTCCGTTACTCTTTGCTTGCCTTCCGTGCATTGCCAAGCCTTGCGTTGTCGTGCCTTAGCCTTATCTCGACTGACCGTGCCTTCCTTTGCTTTAAGCTTTCCTTGTATTGTCGTGCATTGCCTAGCCTTGCGTTGTCGTGCATTAACCTTGCCTAGCCTCACCGTGCCTTGCCTTGCGTTACCCTTTCCTTGCCTTGCCGTGCATTTCCTAGCCGTGTGTTGTCGTGCCTTAGCCTTGTTTCCCCTTGCCGTTGCGTGCCTTTTGTTACACTTGCCGTGCCTGGCTTTGCCTTGCCTTCCGTTCCTTCCGTTACTCTTTCCTTGCCTTGCCGTGCATTGCCTAGCCCTGCGTTGTCGTGCCTTAGCCTTGTTACCCCTTGCCGTGCCGTTCCTTCCGTTACCCTTGCCTTCCCTTGCTTTCCCTTGCCTTCCTTGCGTTCCGTTACACTTTGCTTGCTTTCCGTGCATTGCCTGGCCTTGCGTTGTCATGCCTTAGGCTTGCCTCGCCTGACCGTGCTTTCCCATGCGTTACCCTTTCCTTGCCTTGCCGTGCATTGCCTAGCGTGCGTTGTCGTGCCTTAGGCTTGTTGCCCCTTGCCGTGCCGTTCCTTCCGTTACACTTGCCTTTCCTTGCTTTCCGTTGCCTTCCTTACCTTCCGTTACTCTTTGCTTGCCTTCCGTGCATTGCCTAGCCTTGCGTTGTCGTGCCTTAGCCTTATCTCGCCTGACCGTGCCTTCCTTTGCTTTAAGCTTTCCTTGCATTGTCGTGCATTGCCTAGCCTTGCGTTGTCGTGCATTAGCCTTGCCTAGCCTCACCGTGCCTTGCCTTGCGTTACCCTTTCCTTGCCTTGCCGTGCATTGCCTAGCCGTGCGTTGTCGTGCCTTAGCCTTGATTCCCCTTGCCGTGGCGTGCCTTTTGTTACACTTGCCTTTCCTGGCTTTGCCTTGCCTTCCTTTCCTTCCGTTACTCTTTCCTTGCCTTGCCGTGCATTGCCTAGCCTTGCATCGTCGTGCCTTATCCTTGCCTCACCTGACCGTGCCTTCCCCTGCGTTACCCTTTCCTTGCCTTGCCGTGCATTGCCTAGCCCTGCGTTGTCGTGCCTTAGCCTTCTTACCCCTTGCCGTACCGTTCCTTCCGTTACCCTTTCCTTCCCTTGCTTTCCCTTGCCTTCCTTGCGTTCCCTTACACTTTGCTTGCTTTCCGTGCATTGCCTAGCCTTGCGTTGTCATGCCTTACCCTTGCATCGCCTGACCGTGCTTTCCCATGCGTTACCCTTTCCTTGCCTTGCCGTGCATTGCCTAGCCCTGCGTTGCCGTGCCTTAGCCTTGTTACCCCTTGCAGTGCCGTTCCTTCCGTTACCCTTGCCTTCCCTTGCTTTCCCTTGCCTTCCTTGCGTTCCGTTACTCTTTGCTTGCTTTCCGTGCATTGCCTAGCCTTGCGTTGTCATGCCTTACCCTTGCATCGCCTGACCGTGCTTTCCCATGCGTTACCCTTTAATTCCCGTTCCGTGCATTGCCTAGCCGTGCGTTGTCGTGTCTTAGCATTGTTTCCCCTTGCCGTGCCGTTCCTTCCGTTACACTTGCCTTTCCTTCCTTTCCCTTGTCTTCCTTACCTTCCGTTACTCTTTGCTTGCCTTCCGTGCATTGCCTAGCCTTGCGTTGTCATGCCTTAGCGTTGCCTCGCCTGACCGTGCTTTCAAATGCGTTACCCTTTCCTTGCCTTGCCGTTCATTGCCTAGCGTTCGGTGTCGCGCCTTAGACTTGTTTCCCCTTGCCGTGCCGTTCCTTCCGTTACCCTGGCCTTTCCTTCCTTTTCCTTGCCTTGCTTACCTTCCGTTAGTCTTTGCTTGCCTTCCCTGAATTTCCTAGCCTTGCCTTGTCGTGCCTTAGCCTTATCTCGCCTGCCCTTGCCTTCCTTTGCTTTAAGTTTCCTTGCATTGTCGTGCATCGCCTAGCCTTGCGTTTCCGTGCATTAGCCTTGCCTAGCCTCACCGTGCCTTCCCCTGCGTTACCCTTTCCTTGCCTTGCCGTGCATTGCCTAGCCCTGCGTTGTCGTGCCTTAGCCTTGTTTCCCCTTGCAGTGCCGTTCCTTCCGTTACCCTTGCCTTGCCTTGCTTTCCCTTGCCTTCCTTGCGTTCCGTTACTCTTTGCTTGCTTTCCGTGCATTGCCTAGCCTTGCGTTGTCATGCCTTAGCCTTGCCTCGCCTGACCGTGCTTTCCCATGCGTTACCCTTTCCTTGCCTTGCCGTGCATTGCCTAGCGTGCGTTGTCGTGCCTTAGCCTTGTTTCCCCTTGCAGTGCCGTTCCTTCCGTTACACTTGCCTTTCCTTGCTTTCCCTTGCCTTCCTTACCTTCCGTTACTCTTTGCTTGCCTTCCGTGCATTGCCTAGCCTTGCGTTGTCGTGCCTTAGCCTTGCCTCGCCTGACCGTGCTTTGCCATGCGTTACCCTTTCCTTGCATTGCCGTTCATGGCCTAGCGTTCGGTGTCGTGCCTGAGACTTGTTCCCCCTTGCCGTGCCGTTCCTTCCGTTACCCTTGCCTTTCCTTGCTTTTCCTTGCCTTGCTTACCTTCCGTTACTCTTTGCTTGCCTTCCCTGAATTGCCTAGCCTTGCGTTGTCGTGCCTTTGCCTTATCTCGCCTGACCTTGCTTTCCTTTGCTTTAAGCTTTCCTTGCATTGTCGTGCATTGCCTAGCCTTGCGTTTTCGTGCATTAGCCTTGTCTAGCCTATCCGTGCATTGCGTTGCGTTACCCTTTGCTTGCCTTGCCGTGCATTGCCTAGCCGTGCGTTGTCGTGCCTTAGCCTTGTTTCCCCTTGCCGTGCCGTTCCTTCCGTTACCCTTGCCTTCCCTTGCTTTCCCTTGCCTTCCTTACCTTCCGTTACTCTTTGCTTGCCTTCCGTGCATTGCCTAGTCTTGCGTTGTCGTGCCTTAGCCTTGCCTCGCCTGACCGTGCTTTCCCATGCGTTACTCTTTCCTTGCCTTGCCGTGCATTGCCCAGCCTGCGTTGCCGTGCCTTAGCCTTGTTTCCCCTTGCCGTGCAGTTCCTTCCGTTACCCTTGCCTTTCCTTGCTTTTCCTTGCCTTGCTTACCTTCCGTTACTCTTTGCTTCCCTTCCCTGCATTGCCTAGCCTTGCGTTGTCGTGCCTTAGCCTTATCTCGCCTGACCGTGCCTTCCTTTGCTTTA
This sequence comes from Macrotis lagotis, assembly GCF_037893015.1. Lineage (NCBI taxonomy): Eukaryota > Metazoa > Chordata > Mammalia > Peramelemorphia > Peramelidae > Macrotis > Macrotis lagotis. The sequence goes on from NW_027422360.1 coordinate 29,384, forward strand.
AGCTTTCCTTGCATTGTCGTGCATTGCCTAGCCTTGCGTTGTCGTGCATTAGCCTTGCCTAGCCTCACCGTGCCTTGCCTTGCGTTACCCTTTCCTTGCCTTGCCGTGCATTGCCTAGCCGTGCGTTGTCGTGCCTTAGCCTTGTTTCCCCTTGCCGTGGCGTGCCTTTTGTTACACTTGCCTTTCCTGGCTTTGACTTGCCTTCCTTTCCTTCCGTTACCCTTTCCTTGCCTTGCCGTGCATTGCCTAGCCCTGCGTTGCCGTGCCTTAGCCTTGATACCCCTTGCCGTGCCGTTCCTTCCATTACCCTTGCCTCCCCTTGCTTTCCCTTGCCTTCCTTGCGTTCCCTTACTCTTTGCTTGCTTTCCGTGCATTGCCTAGCCTTGCGTTGTCATGCCTTAGCCTTGCATCGCCTGACCGTGCTTTCCCATGCGTTACCCTTTCCTTGCCTTGCCGTGCATTGCCTAGCCCTGCGTTGCCGTCCCTTAGCCTTGTTACCCCTTGCAGTGCCGTTCCTTCCGTTACCCTTGCCTTCCCTTGCTTTCCCTTGCCTTCCTTGCGTTCCGTTACTCTTTGCTTGCCTTCCGTGCATTGCCTAGCCTTGCTTTGTCGTGCCTTAGCGTTGCCTCGCCTGACCGTGCTTTCAATTGCGTTACCCTTTCCTTGCCTTGCCGTTCATTGCCTAGCGTTCGGTGTCGTGCCTTAGACTTGTTTCCCCTTGCCGTGCCGTTCCTTCCATTACCCTGGCCTTTCCTTCCTTTTCCTTGCCTTGCTTACCTTCCGTTAGTCTTTGCTTGCCTTCCCTGAATTTCCTAGCCTTGCCTTGTCGTGCCTTAGCCTTATCTCGCCTGCCCTTGCCTTCCTTTGCTTTAAGTTTCCTTGCATTGTCGTGCATCGCCTAGCCTTGCGTTTTCGTGCATTAGCCTTGCCTAGCCTCACCGTGCCTTTCCTTGCGTTAACTTTTGCTTGCCTTGCCGTGCATTGCCTAGCCGTGCGTTGTCGTGCCTTAGCCTTGTTTCCCCTTGCCGTTCCGTTCCTTCCGTTACACTTGCATTTCTTTGCTTTCCCTTGCCTTCCTTACCTTCCGTTACTCTTTGCTAGCCTTCCGTGCATTGCCTAGCCTTGCGTTGTCGTGCCTTAGCCTTGCCTCGCCTGAACGTGCTTTCCCATGCGTTACCCTTTCCTTGCCTTGCCGTGCATTGCCTGGCCTACTTTGCCGCGCCTTAGCCTTGTTTCCCCTTGCCGTGCCGTTCCTTCCATTACCCTTGCCTTCCCTTGCTTTCCCTTGCCTTCCTTGCGTTCCGTTACTCTTTGCTTGCTTTCCGCGCATTGCCTAGCCTTGCGTTGTCGTGCCTTAGCTTTATCTCGCCTGACCGTGCCTTCCTTTACTTTAAGCTTTCCTTGCATTGTCGTGCATTGCCTAGCCTTGCGATGTCGTGCATTAACTTTGCCTAGCCTCACCGTGCCTTGCCTTGCGTTACCCTTTCCTTGCCTTGCCGTGCATTTCCTAGCCGTGTGTTGTCGTGCCTTAGCCTTGTTACCCCTTGCCGTGCCGTTGCTTCCGTTACCCTTGCCTTCCCTTCTTTCCCTTTCCTTCCTTGCATTCCGTTACTCCTTGCTTGCTTACCGTGCATTGCCTAGGCTTGCGTTGGCTTTCCTTAGCCTTGCCTCGCCTGACCGTGCTTTCCCATGCGTTACCCTTTCCTTGCCTTGCCGTGCATTGCCTAGCGTGCGTTGTCGTGCCTTAGCCTTGTTTCCCCTTGCCGTGCCGTTCCTTCCGTTACACTTGCCTTTCTTTGCTTTCCCTTCCCTTCCTTACTTCCGTTACTCTTTGCTTGCCTTCCGTGCATTGCCAAGCCTTGCGTTGTCGTGCCTTAGCCTTTTCTCCCCTGACCGTTCTTTCCCATGCGTTACCCTTTCCTTCCCTTACCGTGCATTGCCTAGCGTGCGTTGTCGTGCCTTAGACTTGTTTCCCCTTGCCGTGCCGTTCCTTCCGTTACCATTGCCTTTCCTTGGTTTCCTTTGCCTTCCTTACCTTCCGTTACTCTTTGCTTGCCTTCCCTGCATTGCCTAGCCTTGCGTTGTCGTGCCTTAGCCTTATCTCTTCTGACCGTGCCTTCCTTTGCTTTAAGCTTTCCTTGCATTGTCGTGCATTGCCTAGCCTTGTGTTGTCGTGCATTAGCCTTGCCTAGCCTCACCGTGCCTTGCCTTGCGTTACCCTTTCCTTGCCTTGCCGTGCATTTCCTAGCCGTGTGTTGTCGTGCCTTAGCCTTGATTCCCCTTGCCGTGGCGTGCCTTTTGTTACACTTGCCTTTCCTAGCTTTGCCTTGCCTTCCTTTCCTTCCGTTACTCTTTGCTTGCTTTCCGTGCATTGCCTAGCCTTGCGTTGTCATGCATTAGCCTTGCCTCGCCTGACCGTGCTTTCCCATGCGTTACCCTTTCCTTGCCTTGCCGTGCATTGCCTAGCGTGCGTTGTCGTGCCTTAGCCTTGTTTCCCCTTGCCGTGCCGTTCCTTCCGTTACACTTGCCTTTCCTTGCTTTCCGTTGCCTTCCTTACCTTCCGTTACTCTTTGCTTGCCTTCCGTGCATTGCCTAGCCTTGCGTTGTCGTGCCTTAGCCTTGACTCGCCTGACCGTGCTTTCCCATGCGTTACCCTTTCCTTGCCTTGCCGTTCATTGCCTAGAGTTCGGTGTCGTGCCTGAGACTTGTTCCCCCTTGCCGTGCCGTTCCTTCCGTTACCCTTGCCTTTCCTTGCTTTTCCTTGCCTTGCTTACCTTCCGTTACTCTTTGCTTGCCTTCCGTGCATTGCCTAGCCTTGCGTTGTCGTGCCTTAGCCTTATCTCGCCTGACCTTGCCTTCCTTTGCTTTAACCTTTCCTTGCATTGTCGTGCATTGCCTAGCCTTGCGTTTTCGTGCATTAGCCTTGTCTAGCCTCACCGTGCATTGCCTTGCGTTACCCTTTGCTTGCCTTGCCGTGCATTGCCTAGCCGTGCGTTGTCGTGCCTTAGCCTTGTTTCCCCTTGCCGTGCAGTTCATTCCGTTACACTTGCCTTTCTTTGCTTTCCCTTGCCTTCCTTACCTTCCGTTACTCTTTGCTTGCCTTCCGTGCATTGCCTAGCCTTGCGTTGTCGTGCCTTAGCCTTGCCTCGCCTGAACGTGCTTTCCCATGCGTTACCCTTTCCTTTTCTTGCCGTGCATTGCCCAGCCTGCGTTGCCGTGCCTTAGCCTTGTTTCCCCTTGCCGTGCAGTTCCTTCCGTTACCCTTGCCTTTCCTTGCTTTTCCTTGCCTTGATTACCTTCCGTTACTCTTTGCTTCCCTTCACTGCATTGCCTAGCCTTGCGTTGTCGTGCCTTAGCCTTATCTCGCCTGACCGTGCCTTCCTTTGCTTTAAGCTTTCCTTGCATTGTCTTGCATTGCCTAGCCTTGCGTTGTCGTGCATTAGCCTTGCCTAGCCTCACCGTGCCTTGCCTTGCGTTACCCTTTCCTTGTCTTGCCGTGCATTGCCTAGCCCTGCGTTGCCGTGCCTTAGCCTTGTTACCCCTTGCAGTGCCGTTCCTTCCGTTACCCTTGCCTTCCCTTGCTTTCCCTTGCCTTCCTTGCGTTCCGTTACTCTTTGCTTGCATTCCGTGCATTGCCTAGCCTTGCGTTGTCATGCCTTAGCCTTGCCTCGCCTGACCGTGCTTTCCCATGCGTTACCCTTTCCTTGCCTTGCCGTGCATTGCCTAGCGTGCGTTTTCGTGCCTTAGCCTTGTTTCCCCTTGCCGTGCCGTTCCTTCCGTTACACTTGCCTTTCCTTGCTTTCCCTTGCCTTCCTTACCTTCCGTTACTCTTTCCTTGCCTTCCGTGCAATGCCTAGCCTTGCGTTGTCGTGCCTTAGCCTTGCCTCGCCTGAACGTGCTTTCCCATGCGTTACCCTTTCCTTCCCTTGCCGTGCATTGCCCAGCCTGCGTTGCCGTGCCTTAGCCTTGTTTCCCCTTGCCGTGCAGTTCATTCCGTTACCCTTGCCTTTCCTTGCTTTTCCTTGCCTTGCTTACCTTCCGTTACTCTTTGCTTCCCTTCCCTGCATTGCCTAGCCTTGCGTTGTCGTGCCTTAGCCTTATCTCGCCTGACCGTGCCTTCCTTTGCTTTAAGCTTTCCTTGCATTGTCGTGCATTGCCTAGCCTTGCGTTGTCGTGCATTAGCCTTGCCTAGCCTCACCGTGCCTTGCCTTGCGTTACCCTTTCCTTGCCTTGCCGTGCATTGCCTAGCCGTGCGTTGTCGTGCCTTAGCCTTGTTTCCCCTTGCCGTGGCGTGCCTTTTGTTACACTTGCCTTTCCTGGCTTTGACTTGCCTTCCTTTCCTTCCGTTACTCTTTCCTTGCCTTGCCGTGCATTGCCTAGCCCTGCGTTGCCGTGCCTTAGCCTTGATACCCCTTGCCGTGCCGTTCCTACCGTTACCCTTGCCTTCCCTTGCTTTCCCTTGCCTTCCTTGCGTTCCCTTACTCTTTGCTTGCTTTCCGTGCATTGCCTAGCCTTGCGTTGTCATGCCTTAGCCTTGCATCGCCTGACCGTGCTTTCCCATGCGTTACCCTTTCCTTGCCTTGCCGTGCATTGCCTAGCCCTGCGTTGCCGTCCCTTAGCCTTGTTACCCCTTGCAGTGCCGTTCCTTCCGTTACCCTTGCCTTCCCTTGCTTTCCCTTGCCTTCCTTGCGTTCCGTTACTCTTTGCTTGCCTTCCGTGCCTTGCCTAGCCTTGCTTTGTCGTGCCATAGCGTTGCCTCGCCTGACCGTGCTTTCAAATGCGTTACCCTTTCCTTGCCTTGCCGTTCATTGCCTAGCGTTCGGTGTCGTGCCTTAGACTTGTTTCCCCTTGCCGTGCCGTTCCTTCCGTTACCCTGGCCTTTCCTTCCTTTTCCTTGCCTTGCTTACCTTCCGTTAGTCTTTGCTTGCCTTCCCTGAATTTCCTAGCCTTGCCTTGTCGTGCCTTAGCCTTATCTCGCCTGCCCTTGCCTTCCTTTGCTTTAAGTTTCCTTGCATTGTCGTGCATCGCCTAGCCTTGCGTTTCCGTGCATTAGCCTTGCATAGCCTCACCGTGCCTTCCCCTGCGTTACCCTTTCCTTGCCTTGCCGTGCATTGCCTAGCCCTGCGTTGTCGTGCCTTAGCCTTCTTTCCCCTTGCCGTGCCGTTCCTTCCGTTACCCTTGCCTTCCCTTGCTTTCCCTGGCCTTCCTTGCGTTCCGTTACCCTTTGCTTGCTTTCCGTGCATTGCCTAGCCTTGCGTTGTCATGCCTTAGCCTTGCCTCGCCTGACCGTGCTTTCCCATGCGTTACCCTTTCCTTGCCTTGCCGTGCATTGCCTAGCGTGCGTTGTCGTGCCTTAGCCTTGTTTCCCCTTGCCCTGCCGTTCCTTCCGTTACACTTGCCTTTCCTTGCTTTCCCTTGCCTTCCTTACCTTCCGTTACTCTTTGCTTGCCTTCCGTGCAATGCCTAGCCTTGCGTTGTCGTGCCTTAGCCTTGCCTCGCCTGACCGTGCTTTCCCATGCGTTACCCTTTCCTTGCCTTGCCGTTCATTGCCTAGCGTTCGGTGTCGTGCCTGAGACTTGTTCCCCCTTGCCGTGCCGTTCCTTCCGTTACCCTTGCCTTTCCTTGCTTTTCCTTGCCTTGCTTACCTTCCGTTACTCTTTGCTTGCCTTCCCTGAATTGCCTAGCCTTGCGTTGTCGTGCCTTTGCCTTATCTCGCCTGACCTTGCCTTCCTTTGCTTTAAGCTTTCCTTGCATTGTCGTGCATTGCCTAGCCTTGCGGTTTCGTGCATTAGCCTTGTCTAGCCTCACCGTGCATTGCTTTGCGTTACCCTTTGCTTGCCTTGCCGTGCATTGCCTAGCCGTGCGTTGTCGTGCCTTAGCCTTGTTTCCCCTTGCCGTGCAGTTCTTTCCGTTACACTTGCCTTTCTTTGCTTTCCCTTGCCTTCCTTACCTTCCGTTACTCTTTGCTTGCCTTCCGTGCATTGCCTAGCCTTGCGTTGTCGTGCCTTAGCCTTGCCTCGCCTGAACGTGCTTTCCCATGCGTTACCCTTTCCTTGCCTTGCCGTGCATTGCCCAGCCTGCGTTGCCGTGCCTTAGCCTTGTTTCCCCTTGCCGTGCAGTTCATTCCGTTACCCTTGCCTTTCCTTGCTTTTCCTTGCCTTGCTTACCTTCCGTTACTCTTTGCTTCCCTTCCCTGCATTGCCTAGCCTTGCGTTGTCGTGCCTTAGCCTTATCTCGCCTGACCGTGCCTTCCTTTGCTTTAAGCTTTCCTTGCATTGTCGTGCATTGCCTAGCCTTGCGTTGTCGTGCATTAGCCTTGCCTAGCCTCACCGTGCCTTGCCTTGCGTTACCCTTTCCTTGCCTTGCCGTGCATTGCCTAGCCGTGCGTTGTCGTGCCTTAGCCTTGTTTCCCCTTGCCGTGGCGTGCCTTTTGTTACACTTGCCTTTCCTGGCTTTGACTTGCCTTCCTTTCCTTCCGTTACTCTTTCCTTGCCTTGCCGTGCATTGCCTAGCCCTGCGTTGCCGTGCCTTAGCCTTGATACCCCTTGCCGTGCCGTTCCTTCCGTTACCCTTGCCTTCCCTTGCTTTCCCTTGCCTTCCTTGCGTTCCCTTACTCTTTGCTTGCTTTCCGTGCATTGCCTAGCCTTGCGTTGTCATGCCTTAGCCTTGCATCGCCTGACCGTGCTTTCCCATGCGTTACCCTTTCCTTGCCTTGCCGTGCATTGCCTAGCCGTGCGTTGTCGTGCCTTAGCCTTGTTTCCCCTTGCCGTTCCGTTCCTTCGGTTACACTTGCCTTTCTTTGCTTTCCCTTGCCTTCCTTACCTTCCGTTACTCTTTGCTAGCCTTCCGTGCATTGCCTAGCCTTGCGTTGTCGTGCCTTAGCCTTGCCTCGCCTGAACGTGCTTTCCCATGCGTTACCCTTTCCTTGCCTTGCCGTGCATTGCCTGGTCTACGTTGCCGTGCCTTAGCCTTGTTTCCCCTTGCCGTGCCGTTCCTTCCATTACCCTTGCCTTCCCTTGCTTTCCCTTGCCTTCCTTGCGTTCCGTTACTCTTTGCTTGCTTTCCGTGCATTGCCTAGCCTTGCGCTGTCATGCCTTAGCCTTGCCTCGCCTGACCGTGCTTTCCCATGCGTTACCCTTTCCTTGCCTTGCCGTGCATTGCCTAGCGTGCGTTGTCGTGCCTTAGCCTTGTTTCCCCTTGCCGTGCCGTTACTTCCGTTACCATTGCCTTTCCTTGCTTTCCCTTGAATTCCTTACCTTCCGTTACTCTTTGCTTGCCTTCCGTGCATTGCCTAGCCTTCGTTGTCGTGCCTGAGCCTTATCTCGCCTGACCGTGCCTTCCTTTGCTTTAAGCTTTCCTTGCATTGTCGTGCATTGCCTAGCCTTGGGTTGTCGTGCATTAACCTTGCCTAGCCTCACCGTGCCTTGCCTTGCGTTACCCTTTCCTTGCCTTGCCGTGCATTTCCTAGCCGTGTGTTGTCGTGCCTTAGCCTTGTTACCCCTTGCCGTGCCGTTCCTTCCGTTACCCTTGCCTTCCCTTGCTTTCCCTTTAGTTCCTTGCATTCCGTTACTCCTTGCTTGCTTACCGTGCATTGCCTAGCCTTGCGTTGGCTTTCCTTAGCCTTGCCTCGCCTGACAGTGCTTTCCCATGCGTTACCCTTTCCTTGCCTTGCCGTGCATTGCCTAGAGTGCGTTGTCGTGCCTTAGCCTTGTTTCCCCTTGCCTCCCGTTCCTTCCGTTACCATTGCCTTTCCTTGCTTTCCTTTGCCTTCCTTACCTTCCGTTACTCTTTGCTTGCCTTCCCTGCATTGCCTAGCCTTGCGTTGTCGTGCCTTAGCCTTATCTCTTCTGACCGTGCCTTCCTTTGCTTTAAGCTTTACTTGCATTGTCGTGCATTGCCTAGCCTTGCGTTGTCGTGCATTAGCCTTGCCTAGCCTCACCGTGCCTTGCCTTGCGTTACCCTTTCCTTGCCTTGCCGTGCATTTCCTAGCCGTGTGTTGCCGTGCCTTAGCCTTGTTTCCCCTTGCCGTTGCGTGCCTTTTGTTACACTTGCCTTGCCTGGCTTTGCCTTGCCTTCCGTTCCTTCCGTTACTCTTTCCTTGCCTTGCCGTGCATTGCCTAGCCCTGCGTTGTCGTGCCTTAGCCTTGTTACCCCTTGCCGTGCCGTTCCTTCCGTTACCCTTGCCTTCCCTTGCTTTCCCTTGCCTTCCTTGCGTTCCGTTACTCTTTGCTTGCTTTCCGTGCATTGCCTAGCCTTGCGTTGTCATGCCTTAGCCTTGCCTCGCCTGACCGTGCTTTCCCATGCGTTACCCTTTCCTTGCCTTGCCGTGCATTTCCTAGCGTGCGTTGTCGTGCCTTAGCCTTGTTTCCCCTTGCCGTGCCGTTCCTTCCGTTACACTTGCCTTTCCTTGCTTTCCCTTGCCTTCCTTACCTTCCGTTACTCTTTGCTTGCCTTCTGTGCATTGCCTAGCCTTGCGTTGTCGTGCCTTAGCGTTGCCTCGCCTGACCGTGCTTTCAAATGCGTTACCCTTTCCTTTCCTTGCCGTTCATTGCCTAGCGTTCGGTGTCGTGCCTTAGACTTGTTTCCCCTTGCCGTGCCGTTCCTTCCGTTACCCTGGCCTTTGCTTCCTTTTCCTTGCCTTGCTTACCTTCCGTTACTCTTTGCTTGCCTTGCCTGAATTTCCTAGCCTTGCGTTGTCGTGCCTTAGCCTTATCTCGCCTGACCATGCCTTCCTTTGCTTTAAGCTTTCCTTGCATTGTCGTGCATCGCCTAGCCTTGCGTTTTCGTGCATTAGCCTTGCCTAGCCTCACCGTGCCTTTCCTTGCGTTACCCTTTGCTTGCCTTGCCGTGCATTGCCGAGCCGTGCGTTGTCGTGCCTTAGCCTTGTTTCCCCTTGCCGTGCCGTTCCTTCCGTTACACTTGCCTTTCTTTGCTTTCCCTTTCCTTCCTTACCTTCCGTTACTCTTTGCTTGCCTTCCGTGCATTGCCTAGCCTTGGGTTGTCGTGCCTTAGCCTTGCCTCGCCTGACCGTGCTTTCCCATGCGTTACCCTTTCCTTGCCTTGCCGTGCATTGCCTAGCGTGCGTTGTCGTGCCTTAGCCTTGTTTGACCTTGCCGTGCCGTTCCTTCCGTTACACTTGCCTTTCTTTGCTTTCCCTTGCCTTCCTTACCTTCCGTTACTCTTTGCTTGCCTTCCGTGCATTGCCTAGCCTTGCGTTGTCGTGCCTTAGCCTTATCTCGCCTGACCGTGCCTTCCTTTGCTTTAAGCTTTCCTTGCATTGTCGTGCATTGCCTAGCCTTGCGTTGTCGTGCATTAGCCTTGCCTAGCCTCACCGTGCCTTGCCTTGCGTTACCCTTTCCTTGCCTTGCCGTGCATTGCCTAGCCGTGCGTTGTCGTGCCTTAGCCTTGATTCCCCTTGCCGTGGCGTGGCTTTTGTTACACTTCCCTTGCCTGGCTTTGCCTTGCCTTCCTTTCCTTCCGTTACTCTTTCCTTGCCTTGCCGTGCATTGCCTAGCCTTGCATTGTCGTGCCTTATCCTTGCCTCACCTGACCGTGCCTTCCCCTGCGTTACCCTTTCCTTGCCTTGCCGTGCATTGCCTAGCCCTGCGTTGTCGTGCCTTAGCCTTCTTACCCCTTGCCGTGCCGTTCCTTCCGTTACCCTTGCCTTCCCTTGCTTTCCCTTGCCTTCCTTGCGTTCCGTTACTCTTTGCTTGCTTTCCGTGCATTGCCTAGACTTGCGTTGTCATGCCTTAGCCTTGCCTCGCCTGACCGTGCTTTCCCATGCGTTACCCTTTCCTTGCCTTGCCGTGCATTGCCTAGCGTGCGTTGTCGTGCCTTAGCCTTGTTTCCCCTTGCCGTGCAGTTCCTTCCGTTACACTTGCCTTTCTTTGCTTTCCCTTGGCTTCCTTACCTTCCGTTACTCTTTGCTTGCCTTCCGTGCATTGCCTAGCCTTGCGTTGTCGTGCCTTAGCCTTGCCTCGCCTGAACGTGCTTTCCCATGCGTTACCCTTTCCTTGCCTTGCCGTGCATTGCCCAGCCTGCGTTGTCGTGCCTTAGCCTTGTTTCCCCTTGCCCTGCCGTTCCTTCCGTTACACTTGCCTTTCCTTGCTTTCCCTTGCCTTCCTTACCTTCCGTTACTCTTTGCTTGCCTTCCGTGCAATGCCTAGCCTTGCGTTGTCGTGCCTTAGCCTTGCCTCGCCTGACCGTGCTTTCCCATGCGTTACCCTTTCCTTGCCTTGCCGTTCATTGCCTAGCGTTCGGTGTCGTCCCTGAGACTTGTTCCCCCTTGCCGTGCCGTTCCTTCCGTTACCCTTGCCTTTCCTTGCTTTTCCTTGCCTTGCTTACCTTCCGTTACTCTTTGCTTGCCTTCCCTGAATTGCCTAGCCTTGCGTTGTCGTGCCTTTTCCTTATCTCGCCTGACCTTGCCTTCCTTTGCTTTAAGCTTTCCTTGCATTGTCGTGCATTGCCTAGCCTTGCGGTTTCGTGCATTAGCCTTGTCTAGCCTCACCGTGCATTGCGTTGCGTTACCCTTTGCTTGCCTTGCCGTGCATTGCCTAGCCGTGCGTTGTCGTGCCTTAGCCTTGTTTCCCCTTGCCGTGCAGTTCCTTCCGTTACACTTGCCTTTCTTTGCTTTCCCTTGCCTTCCTTACCTTCCGTTACTCTTTGCTTGCCTTCCGTGCATTGCCTAGCCTTGCGTTGTCGTGCCTTAGCCTTGCCTCGCCTGAACGTGCTTTCCCATGCGTTACCCTTTCCTTGCCTTGCCGTGCATTGCCCAGCCTGCGTTGCCGTGCCTTAGCCTTGTTTCCCCTTGCCGTGCAGTTCATTCCGTTACCCTTGCCTTTCCTTGCTTTTCCTTGCCTTGCTTACCTTCCGTTACTCTTTGCTTCCCTTCCCTGCATTGCCTAGCCTTGCGTTGTCGTGCCTTAGCCTTATCTCGCCTGACCGTGCCTTCCTTTGCTTTAAGCTTTCCTTGCATTGTCGTGCATTGCCTAGCCTTGCGTTGTCGTGCATAAGCCTTGCCTAGCCTCACCGTGCCTTGCCTTGCGTTACCCTTTCCTTGCCTTGCCGTGCATTGCCTAGCCGTGCGTTGTCGTGCCTTAGCCTTGTTTCCCCTTGCCGTGGCGTGCCTTTTGTTACACTTGCCTTTCCTGGCTTTGACTTGCCTTCCTTTCCTTCCGTTACTCTTTCCTTGCCTTGCCGTGCATTGCCTAGCCCTGCGTTGCCGTGCCTTAGCCTTGATACCCCTTGCCGTGCCGTTCCTTCCGTTACCCTTGCCTTCCCTTGCTTTCCCTTGCCTTCCTTGCGTTCCCTTACTCTTTGCTTGCTTTCCGTGCATTGCCTAGCCTTGCGTTGTCATGCCTTAGCCTTGCATCGCCTGACCGTGCTTTCCCATGCGTTACCCTTTCCTTGCCTTGCCGTGCATTGCCTAGCCCTGCGTTGCCGTCCCTTAGCCTTGTTACCCCTTGCAGTGCCGTTCCTTCCGTTACCCTTGCCTTCCCTTGCTTTCCCTTGCCTTCCTTGCGTTCCGTTACTCTTTGCTTGCCTTCCGTGCATTGCCTAGCCTTTCTTTGTCGTGCCTTAGCGTTGCCTCGCCTGACCGTGCTTTCAAATGCGTTACCCTTTCCTTGCCTTGCCGTTCATTGCCTAGCGTTCGGTGTCGTGCCTTAGACTTGTTTCCCCTTGCCGTGCCGTTCCTTCCGTTACCCTGGCCTTTCCTTCCTTTTCCTTGCCTTGCTTACCTTCCGTTAGTCTTTGCTTGCCTTCCCTGAATTTCCTAGCCTTGCCTTGTCGTGCCTTAGCCTTATCTCGCCTGCCCTTGCCTTCCTTTGCTTTAAGTTTCCTTGCATTGTCGTGCATCGCCTAGCCTTGCGTTTTCGTGCATTAGCCTTGCCTAGCCTCACCGTGCCTTTCCTTGCGTTAACTTTTGCTTGCCTTGCCATGCATTGCCTAGCCGTGCGTTGTCGTGCCTTAGCCTTGTTTCCCCTTGCCGTTCCGTTCCTTCGGTTACACTTGCCTTTCTTTGCTTTCCCTTGCCTTCCTTACCTTCCGTTACTCTTTGCTAGCCTTCCGTGCATTGCCTAGCCTTGCGTTGTCGTGCCGTAGCCTTGCCTCGCCTGAACGTGCTTTCCCATGCGTTACCCTTTCCTTGCCTTGCCGTGCATTGCCTGGTCTACGTTGCCGTGCCTTAGCCTTGTTTCCCCTTGCCGTGCCGTTCCTTCCATTACCCTTGCCTTCCCTTGCTTTCCCTTTCCTTCCTTGCGTTCCGTTACTCTTTGCTTGCTTTCCGTGCATTGCCTAGCCTTGCGCTGTCATGCCTTAGCCTTATCTCGCCTGACCGTGCCTTCCTTTGCTTTAAGCTTTCCTTGCATTGTCGTGCATTGCCTAGCCTTGGGTTGTCGTGCATTAACCTTGCCTAGCCTCACCGTGCCTTGCCTTGCGTTACCCTTTCCTTGCCTTGCCGTGCATTTCCTAGCCGTGTGTTGTCGTGCCTTAGCCTTGTTACCCCTTGCCGTGCCGTTCCTTCCGTTACCCTTGCCTTCCCTTGCTTTCCCTTTAGTTCCTTGCATTCCGTTACTCCTTGCTTGCTTACCGTGCATTGCCTAGCCTTGCGTTGGCTTTCCTTAGCCTTGCCTCGCCTGACAGTGCTTTCCCATGCGTTACCCTTTCCTTGCCTTGCCGTGCATTGCCTAGAGTGCGTTGTCGTGCCTTAGCCTTGTTTCCCCTTGCCTCCCGTTCCTTCCGTTACCATTGCCTTTCCTTGCTTTCCTTTGCCTTCCTTACCTTCCGTTACTCTTTGCTTGCCTTCCCTGCATTGCCTAGCCTTGCGTTGTCGTGCCTTAGCCTTATCTCTTCTGACCGTGCCTTCCTTTGCTTTAAGCTTTACTTGCATTGTCGTGCATTGCCTAGCCTTGCGTTGTCGTGCATTAGCCTTGCCTAGCCTCACCGTGCCTTGCCTTGCGTTACCCTTTCCTTGCCTTGCCGTGCATTTCCTAGCCGTGTGTTGCCGTGCCTTAGCCTTGTTTCCCCTTGCCGTTGCGTGCCTTTTGTTACACTTGCCTTGCCTGGCTTTGCCTTGCCTTCCGTTCCTTCCGTTACTCTTTCCTTGCCTTGCCGTGCATTGCCTAGCCCTGCGTTGTCGTGCCTTAGCCTTGTTACCCCTTGCCGTGCCGTTCCTTCCGTTACCCTTGCCTTCCCTTGCTTTCCCTTGCCTTCCTTGCGTTCCGTTACACTTTGCTTGCTTTCCGTGCATTGCCTAGCCTTGCGTTGTCATGCCTTAGCCTTGCCTCGCCTGACCGTGCTTTCCCATGCGTTACCCTTTCCTTGCCTTGCCGTGCATTTCCTAGCGTGCGTTGTCGTGCCTTAGCCTTGTTTCCCCTTGCCGTGCCGTTCCTTCCGTTACACTTGCCTTTCCTTGCTTTCCCTTGCCTTCCTTACCTTCCGTTACTCTTTGCTTGCCTTCTGTGCATTGCCTAGCCTTGCGTTGTCGTGCCTTAGCGTTGCCTCGCCTGACCGTGCTTTCAAATGCGTTACCCTTTCCTTTCCTTGCCGTTCATTGCCTAGCGTTCGGTGTCGTGCCTTAGACTTGTTTCCCCTTGCCGTGCCGTTCCTTCCGTTACCCTGGCCTTTGCTTCCTTTTCCTTGCCTTGCTTACCTTCCGTTACTCTTTGCTTGCCTTGCCTGAATTTCCTAGCCTTGCGTTGTCGTGCCTTAGCCTTATCTCGCCTGACCATGCCTTCCTTTGCTTTAAGCTTTCCTTGCATTGTCGTGCATCGCCTAGCCTTGCGTTTTCGTGCATTAGCCTTGCCTAGCCTCACCGTGCCTTTCCTTGCGTTACCCTTTGCTTGCCTTGCCGTGCATTGCCGAGCCGTGCGTTGTCGTGCCTTAGCCTTGTTTCCCCTTGCCGTGCCGTTCCTTCCGTTACACTTGCCTTTCTTTGCTTTCCCTTTCCTTCCTTACCTTCCGTTACTCTTTGCTTGCCTTCCGTGCATTGCCTAGCCTTGGGTTGTCGTGCCTTAGCCTTGCCTCACCTGACCGTGCCTTCCCCTGCGTTACCCTTTCCTTGCCTTGCCGTGCATTGCCTAGCCCTGCGTTGTCGTGCCTTAGCCTTCTTACCCCTTGCCGTGCGGTTCCTTCCGTTACCCTTGCCTTCCCTTGCTTTCCCTTGCCTTCCTTGCGTTCCGTTACTCTTTGCTTGCTTTCCGTGCATTGCCTAGACTTGCGTTGTCATGCCTTAGCCTTGCCTCGCCTGACCGTGCTTTCCCATGCGTTACCCTTTCCTTGCCTTGCCGTGCATTGCCTAGCGTGCGTTGTCGTGCCTTAGCCTTGTTTCCCCTTGCCGTGCCGTTCCTTCCGTTACCCTTGCCTTCCCTTGCTTTCCCTGGCCTTCCTTGCGTTCCGTTACCCTTTGCTTGCTTTCCGTGCATTGCCTAGCCTTGCGTTGTCATGCATTAGCCTTGCCTCGCCTGACCGTGCTTTCCCATGCGTTACCCTTTCCTTGCCTTGCCGTGCATTGCCTAGAGTTCGGTGTCGTGCCTGAGACTTGTTCCCCCTTGCCGTGCCGTTCCTTCCGTTACCCTTGCCTTTCCTTGCTTTTCCTTGCCTTGCTTACCTTCCGTTACTCTTTGCTTGCCTTCCGTGCATTGCCTAGCCTTGCGTTGTCGTGCCTTTGCCTTATCTCGCCTGACCTTGCCTTCCTTTGCTTTAACCTTTCGTTGCATTGTCGTGCATTGCCTAGCCTTGCGTTTTCGTGCATTAGCCTTGTCTAGCCTCACCGTGCATTGCCTTGCGTTACCCTTTGCTTGCCTTGCCGTGCATTGCCTAGCCGTGCGTTGTCGTGCCTTAGCCTTGTTTCCCCTTGCCGTGCAGTTCATTCCGTTACACTTGCCTTTCTTTGCTTTCCCTTGCCTTCCTTACCTTCCGTTACTCTTTGCTTGCCTTCCGTGCATTGCCTAGCCTTGCGTTGTCGTGCCTTAGCCTTGCCTCGCCTGAACGTGCTTTCCCATGCGTTACCCTTTCCTTTTCTTGCCGTGCATTGCCCAGCCTGCGTTGCCGTGCCTTAGCCTTGTTTCCCCTTGCCGTGCAGTTCCTTCCGTTACCCTTGCCTTTCCTTGCTTTTCCTTGCCTTGCTTACCTTCCGTTACTCTTTGCTTCCCTTCACTGCATTGCCTAGCCTTGCGTTGTCGTGCCTTAGCCTTATCTCGCCTGACCGTGCCTTCCTTTGCTTTAAGCTTTCCTTGCATTGTCTTGCATTGCCTAGCCTTGCGTTGTCGTGCATTAGCCTTGCCTAGCCTCACCGTGCCTTGCCTTGCGTTACCCTTTCCTTGTCTTGCCGTGCATTGCCTAGCCCTGCGTTGCCGTGCCTTAGCCTTGTTACCCCTTGCAGTGCCGTTCCTTCCGTTACCCTTGCCTTCCCTTGCTTTCCCTTGCCTTCCTTGCGTTCCGTTACCCTTTGCTTGCATTCCGTGCATTGCCTAGCCTTGCGTTGTCATGCCTTAGCCTTGCCTCGCCTGACCGTGCTTTCCCATGCGTTACCCTTTCCTTGCCTTGCCGTGCATTGCCTAGCGTGCGTTTTCGTGCCTTAGCCTTGTTTCCCCTTGCCGTGCCGTTCCTTCCGTTACACTTGCCTTTCCTTGCTTTCCCTTGCCTTCCTTACCTTCCGTTACTCTTTCCTTGCCTTCCTTGCAATGCCTAGCCTTGCGTTGTCGTGCCTTAGCCTTGCCTCGCCTGAACGTGCTTTCCCATGCGTTACCCTTTCCTTCCCTTGCCGTGCATTGCCCAGCCTGCGTTGCCGTGCCTTAGCCTTGTTTCCCCTTGCCGTGCAGTTCATTCCGTTACCCTTGCCTTTCCTTGCTTTTCCTTGCCTTGCTTACCTTCCGTTACTCTTTGCTTCCCTTCCCTGTATTGCCTAGCCTTGCGTTGTCGTGCCTTAGCCTTATCTCGCCTGACCGTGCCTTCCTTTGCTTTAAGCTTTCCTTGCATTGTCGTGCATTGCCTAGCCTTGCGTTGTCGTGCATTAGCCTTGCCTAGCCTCACCGTGCCTTGCCTTGCGTTACCCTTTCCTTGCCTTGCCGTGCATTGCCTAGCCGTGCGTTGTCGTGCCTTAGCCTTGTTTCCCCTTGCCGTGGCGTGCCTTTTGTTACACTTGCCTTTCCTGGCTTTGACTTGCCTTCCTTTCCTTCCGTTACTCTTTCCTTGCCTTGCCGTGCATTGCCTAGCCCTGCGTTGCCGTGCCTTAGCCTTGATACCCCTTGCCGTGCCGTTCCTACCGTTACCCTTGCCTTCCCTTGCTTTCCCTTGCCTTCCTTGCGTTCCCTTACTCTTTGCTTGCTTTCCGTGCATTGCCTAGCCTTGCGTTGTCATGCCTTAGCCTTGCATCGCCTGACCGTGCTTTCCCATGCGTTACCCTTTCCTTGCCTTGCCGTGCATTGCCTAGCCCTGCGTTGCCGTCCCTTAGCCTTGTTACCCCTTGCAGTGCCGTTCCTTCCGTTACCCTTGCCTTCCCTTGCTTTCCCTTGCCTTCCTTGCGTTCCGTTACTCTTTGCTTGCCTTCCGTGCCTTGCCTAGCCTTGCTTTGTCGTGCCATAGCGTTGCCTCGCCTGACCGTGCTTTCAAATGCGTTACCCTTTCCTTGCCTTGCCGTTCATTGCCTAGCGTTCGGTGTCGTGCCTTAGACTTGTTTCCCCTTGCCGTGCCGTTCCTTCCGTTACCCTGGCCTTTCCTTCCTTTTCCTTGCCTTGCTTACCTTCCGTTAGTCTTTGCTTGCCTTCCCTGAATTTCCTAGCCTTGCCTTGTCGTGCCTTAGCCTTATCTCGCCTGCCCTTGCCTTCCTTTGCTTTAAGTTTCCTTGCATTGTCGTGCATCGCCTAGCCTTGCGTTTCCGTGCATTAGCCTTGCATAGCCTCACCGTGCCTTCCCCTGCGTTACCCTTTCCTTGCCTTGCCTGCATTGCCTAGCCCTGCGTTGTCGTGCCTTAGCCTTCTTTCCCCTTGCCGTGCCGTTCCTTCCGTTACCCTTGCCTTCCCTTGCTTTCCCTGGCCTTCCTTGCGTTCCGTTACCCTTTGCTTGCTTTCCGTGCATTGCCTAGCCTTGCGTTGTCATGCCTTAGCCTTGCCTCGCCTGACCGTGCTTTCCCATGCGTTACCCTTTCCTTGCCTTGCCGTGCATTGCCTAGCGTGCGTTGTCGTGCCTTAGCCTTGTTTCCCCTTGCCCTGCCGTTCCTTCCGTTACACTTGCCTTTCCTTGCTTTCCCTTGCCTTCCTTACCTTCCGTTACTCTTTGCTTGCCTTCCGTGCAATGCCTAGCCTTGCGTTGTCGTGCCTTAGCCTTGCCTCGCCTGACCGTGCTTTCCCATGCGTTACCCTTTCCTTGCCTTGCCGTTCATTGCCTAGCGTTCGGTGTCGTGCCTGAGACTTGTTCCCCCTTGCCGTGCCGTTCCTTCCGTTACCCTTGCCTTTCCTTGCTTTTCCTTGCCTTGCTTACCTTCCGTTACTCTTTGCTTGCCTTCCCTGAATTGCCTAGCCTTGCGTTGTCGTGCCTTTGCCTTATCTCGCCTGACCTTGCCTTCCTTTGCTTTAAGCTTTCCTTGCATTGTCGTGCATTGCCTAGCCTTGCGGTTTCGTGCATTAGCCTTGTCTAGCCTCACCGTGCATTGCGTTGCGTTACCCTTTGCTTGCCTTGCCGTGCATTGCCTAGCCGTGCGTTGTCGTGCCTTAGCCTTGTTTCCCCTTGCCGTGCAGTTCCTTCCGTTACACTTGCCTTTCTTTGCTTTCCCTTGCCTTCCTTACCTTCCGTTACTCTTTGCTTGCCTTCCGTGCATTGCCTAGCCTTGCGTTGTCGTGCCTTAGCCTTGCCTCGCCTGAACGTGCTTTCCCATGCGTTACCCTTTCCTTGCCTTGCCGTGCATTGCCCAGCCTGCGTTGCCGTGCCTTAGCCTTGTTTCCCCTTGCCGTGCAGTTCATTCCGTTACCCTTGCCTTTCCTTGCTTTTCCTTGCCTTGCTTACCTTCCGTTACTCTTTGCTTCCCTTCCCTGCATTGCCTAGCCTTGCGTTGTCGTGCCTTAGCCTTATCTCGCCTGACCGTGCCTTCCTTTGCTTTAAGCTTTCCTTGCATTGTCGTGCATTGCCTAGCCTTGCGTTGTCGTGCATAAGCCTTGCCTAGCCTCACCGTGCCTTGCCTTGCGTTACCCTTTCCTTGCCTTGCCGTGCATTGCCTAGCCGTGCGTTGTCGTGCCTTAGCCTTGTTTCCCCTTGCCGTGGCGTGCCTTTTGTTACACTTGCCTTTCCTGGCTTTGACTTGCCTTCCTTTCCTTCCGTTACTCTTTCCTTGCCTTGCCGTGCATTGCCTAGCCCTGCGTTGCCGTGCCTTAGCCTTGATACCCCTTGCCGTGCCGTTCCTTCCGTTACCCTTGCCTTCCCTTGCTTTCCCTTGCCTTCCTTGCGTTCCCTTACTCTTTGCTTGCTTTCCGTGCATTGCCTAGCCTTGCGTTGTCATGCCTTAGCCTTGCATCGCCTGACCGTGCTTTCCCATGCGTTACCCTTTCCTTGCCTTGCCGTGCATTGCCTAGCCCTGCGTTGCCGTCCCTTAGCCTTGTTACCCCTTGCAGTGCCGTTCCTTCCGTTACCCTTGCCTTCCCTTGCTTTCCCTTGCCTTCCTTGCGTTCCGTTACTCTTTGCTTGCCTTCCGTGCATTGCCTAGCCTTTCTTTGTCGTGCCTTAGCGTTGCCTCGCCTGACCGTGCTTTCAAATGCGTTACCCTTTCCTTGCCTTGCCGTTCATTGCCTAGCGTTCGGTGTCGTGCCTTAGACTTGTTTCCCCTTGCCGTGCCGTTCCTTCCGTTACCCTGGCCTTTCCTTCCTTTTCCTTGCCTTGCTTACCTTCCGTTAGTCTTTGCTTGCCTTCCCTGAATTTCCTAGCCTTGCCTTGTCGTGCCTTAGCCTTATCTCGCCTGCCCTTGCCTTCCTTTGCTTTAAGTTTCCTTGCATTGTCGTGCATCGCCTAGCCTTGCGTTTTCGTGCATTAGCCTTGCCTAGCCTCACCGTGCCTTTCCTTGCGTTAACTTTTGCTTGCCTTGCCATGCATTGCCTAGCCGTGCGTTGTCGTGCCTTAGCCTTGTTTCCCCTTGCCGTTCCGTTCCTTCGGTTACACTTGCCTTTCTTTGCTTTCCCTTGCCTTCCTTACCTTCCGTTACTCTTTGCTAGCCTTCCGTGCATTGCCTAGCCTTGCGTTGTCGTGCCGTAGCCTTGCCTCGCCTGAACGTGCTTTCCCATGCGTTACCCTTTCCTTGCCTTGCCGTGCATTGCCTGGTCTACGTTGCCGTGCCTTAGCCTTGTTTCCCCTTGCCGTGCCGTTCCTTCCATTACCCTTGCCTTCCCTTGCTTTCCCTTTCCTTCCTTGCGTTCCGTTACTCTTTGCTTGCTTTCCGTGCATTGCCTAGCCTTGCGCTGTCATGCCTTAGCCTTATCTCGCCTGACCGTGCCTTCCTTTGCTTTAAGCTTTCCTTGCATTGTCGTGCATTGCCTAGCCTTGGGTTGTCGTGCATTAACCTTGCCTAGCCTCACCGTGCCTTGCCTTGCGTTACCCTTTCCTTGCCTTGCCGTGCATTTCCTAGCCGTGTGTTGTCGTGCCTTAGCCTTGTTACCCCTTGCCGTGCCGTTCCTTCCGTTACCCTTGCCTTCCCTTGCTTTCCCTTTAGTTCCTTGCATTCCGTTACTCCTTGCTTGCTTACCGTGCATTGCCTAGCCTTGCGTTGGCTTTCCTTAGCCTTGCCTCGCCTGACAGTGCTTTCCCATGCGTTACCCTTTCCTTGCCTTGCCGTGCATTGCCTAGAGTGCGTTGTCGTGCCTTAGCCTTGTTTCCCCTTGCCTCCCGTTCCTTCCGTTACCATTGCCTTTCCTTGCTTTCCTTTGCCTTCCTTACCTTCCGTTACTCTTTGCTTGCCTTCCCTGCATTGCCTAGCCTTGCGTTGTCGTGCCTTAGCCTTATCTCTTCTGACCGTGCCTTCCTTTGCTTTAAGCTTTACTTGCATTGTCGTGCATTGCCTAGCCTTGCGTTGTCGTGCATTAGCCTTGCCTAGCCTCACCGTGCCTTGCCTTGCGTTACCCTTTCCTTGCCTTGCCGTGCATTTCCTAGCCGTGTGTTGCCGTGCCTTAGCCTTGTTTCCCCTTGCCGTTGCGTGCCTTTTGTTACACTTGCCTTGCCTGGCTTTGCCTTGCCTTCCGTTCCTTCCGTTACTCTTTCCTTGCCTTGCCGTGCATTGCCTAGCCCTGCGTTGTCGTGCCTTAGCCTTGTTACCCCTTGCCGTGCCGTTCCTTCCGTTACCCTTGCCTTCCCTTGCTTTCCCTTGCCTTCCTTGCGTTCCGTTACACTTTGCTTGCTTTCCGTGCATTGCCTAGCCTTGCGTTGTCATGCCTTAGCCTTGCCTCGCCTGACCGTGCTTTCCCATGCGTTACCCTTTCCTTGCCTTGCCGTGCATTTCCTAGCGTGCGTTGTCGTGCCTTAGCCTTGTTTCCCCTTGCCGTGCCGTTCCTTCCGTTACACTTGCCTTTCCTTGCTTTCCCTTGCCTTCCTTACCTTCCGTTACTCTTTGCTTGCCTTCTGTGCATTGCCTAGCCTTGCGTTGTCGTGCCTTAGCGTTGCCTCGCCTGACCGTGCTTTCAAATGCGTTACCCTTTCCTTTCCTTGCCGTTCATTGCCTAGCGTTCGGTGTCGTGCCTTAGACTTGTTTCCCCTTGCCGTGCCGTTCCTTCCGTTACCCTGGCCTTTGCTTCCTTTTCCTTGCCTTGCTTACCTTCCGTTACTCTTTGCTTGCCTTGCCTGAATTTCCTAGCCTTGCGTTGTCGTGCCTTAGCCTTATCTCGCCTGACCATGCCTTCCTTTGCTTTAAGCTTTCCTTGCATTGTCGTGCATCGCCTAGCCTTGCGTTTTCGTGCATTAGCCTTGCCTAGCCTCACCGTGCCTTTCCTTGCGTTACCCTTTGCTTGCCTTGCCGTGCATTGCCGAGCCGTGCGTTGTCGTGCCTTAGCCTTGTTTCCCCTTGCCGTGCCGTTCCTTCCGTTACACTTGCCTTTCTTTGCTTTCCCTTTCCTTCCTTACCTTCCGTTACTCTTTGCTTGCCTTCCGTGCATTGCCTAGCCTTGGGTTGTCGTGCCTTAGCCTTGCCTCACCTGACCGTGCCTTCCCCTGCGTTACCCTTTCCTTGCCTTGCCGTGCATTGCCTAGCCCTGCGTTGTCGTGCCTTAGCCTTCTTACCCCTTGCCGTGCGGTTCCTTCCGTTACCCTTGCCTTCCCTTGCTTTCCCTTGCCTTCCTTGCGTTCCGTTACTCTTTGCTTGCTTTCCGTGCATTGCCTAGACTTGCGTTGTCATGCCTTAGCCTTGCCTCGCCTGACCGTGCTTTCCCATGCGTTACCCTTTCCTTGCCTTGCCGTGCATTGCCTAGCGTGCGTTGTCGTGCCTTAGCCTTCTTTCCCCTTGCCGTGCCGTTCCTTCCGTTACCCTTGCCTTCCCTTGCTTTCCCTGGCCTTCCTTGCGTTCCGTTACTCTTTGCTTGCTTTCCGTGCATTGCCTAGCCTTGCGTTGTCATGCATTAGCCTTGCCTCGCCTGACCGTGCTTTCCCATGCGTTACCCTTTCCTTGCCTTGCCGTGCATTGCCTAGAGTTCGGTGTCGTGCCTGAGACTTGTTCCCCCTTGCCGTGCCGTTCCTTCCGTTACCCTTGCCTTTCCTTGCTTTTCCTTGCCTTGCTTACCTTCCGTTACTCTTTGCTTGCCTTCCGTGCATTGCCTAGCCTTGCGTTGTCGTGCCTTTGCCTTATCTCGCCTGACCTTGCCTTCCTTTGCTTTAACCTTTCGTTGCATTGTCGTGCATTGCCTAGCCTTGCGTTTTCGTGCATTAGCCTTGTCTAGCCTCACCGTGCATTGCCTTGCGTTACCCTTTGCTTGCCTTGCCGTGCATTGCCTAGCCGTGCGTTGTCGTGCCTTAGCCTTGTTTCCCCTTGCCGTGCAGTTCATTCCGTTACACTTGCCTTTCTTTGCTTTCCCTTGCCTTCCTTACCTTCCGTTACTCTTTGCTTGCCTTCCGTGCATTGCCTAGCCTTGCGTTGTCGTGCCTTAGCCTTGCCTCGCCTGAACGTGCTTTCCCATGCGTTACCCTTTCCTTTTCTTGCCGTGCATTGCCCAGCCTGCGTTGCCGTGCCTTAGCCTTGTTTCCCCTTGCCGTGCAGTTCCTTCCGTTACCCTTGCCTTTCCTTGCTTTTCCTTGCCTTGCTTACCTTCCGTTACTCTTTGCTTCCCTTCACTGCATTGCCTAGCCTTGCGTTGTCGTGCCTTAGCCTTATCTCGCCTGACCGTGCCTTCCTTTGCTTTAAGCTTTCCTTGCATTGTCTTGCATTGCCTAGCCTTGCGTTGTCGTGCATTAGCCTTGCCTAGCCTCACCGTGCCTTGCCTTGCGTTACCCTTTCCTTGTCTTGCCGTGCATTGCCTAGCCCTGCGTTGCCGTGCCTTAGCCTTGTTACCCCTTGCAGTGCCGTTCCTTCCGTTACCCTTGCCTTCCCTTGCTTTCCCTTGCCTTCCTTGCGTTCCGTTACCCTTTGCTTGCATTCCGTGCATTGCCTAGCCTTGCGTTGTCATGCCTTAGCCTTGCCTCGCCTGACCGTGCTTTCCCATGCGTTACCCTTTCCTTGCCTTGCCGTGCATTGCCTAGCGTGCGTTTTCGTGCCTTAGCCTTGTTTCCCCTTGCCGTGCCGTTCCTTCCGTTACACTTGCCTTTCCTTGCTTTCCCTTGCCTTCCTTACCTTCCGTTACTCTTTCCTTGCCTTCCTTGCAATGCCTAGCCTTGCGTTGTCGTGCCTTAGCCTTGCCTCGCCTGAACGTGCTTTCCCATGCGTTACCCTTTCCTTCCCTTGCCGTGCATTGCCCAGCCTGCGTTGCCGTGCCTTAGCCTTGTTTCCCCTTGCCGTGCAGTTCATTCCGTTACCCTTGCCTTTCCTTGCTTTTCCTTGCCTTGCTTACCTTCCGTTACTCTTTGCTTCCCTTCCCTGTATTGCCTAGCCTTGCGTTGTCGTGCCTTAGCCTTATCTCGCCTGACCGTGCCTTCCTTTGCTTTAAGCTTTCCTTGCATTGTCGTGCATTGCCTAGCCTTGCGTTGTCGTGCATTAGCCTTGCCTAGCCTCACCGTGCCTTGCCTTGCGTTACCCTTTCCTTGCCTTGCCGTGCATTGCCTAGCCGTGCGTTGTCGTGCCTTAGCCTTGTTTCCCCTTGCCGTGGCGTGCCTTTTGTTACACTTGCCTTTCCTGGCTTTGACTTGCCTTCCTTTCCTTCCGTTACTCTTTCCTTGCCTTGCCGTGCATTGCCTAGCCCTGCGTTGCCGTGCCTTAGCCTTGATACCCCTTGCCGTGCCGTTCCTACCGTTACCCTTGCCTTCCCTTGCTTTCCCTTGCCTTCCTTGCGTTCCCTTACTCTTTGCTTGCTTTCCGTGCATTGCCTAGCCTTGCGTTGTCATGCCTTAGCCTTGCATCGCCTGACCGTGCTTTCCCATGCGTTACCCTTTCCTTGCCTTGCCGTGCATTGCCTAGCCCTGCGTTGCCGTCCCTTAGCCTTGTTACCCCTTGCAGTGCCGTTCCTTCCGTTACCCTTGCCTTCCCTTGCTTTCCCTTGCCTTCCTTGCGTTCCGTTACTCTTTGCTTGCCTTCCGTGCCTTGCCTAGCCTTGCTTTGTCGTGCCATAGCGTTGCCTCGCCTGACCGTGCTTTCAAATGCGTTACCCTTTCCTTGCCTTGCCGTTCATTGCCTAGCGTTCGGTGTCGTGCCTTAGACTTGTTTCCCCTTGCCGTGCCGTTCCTTCCGTTACCCTGGCCTTTCCTTCCTTTTCCTTGCCTTGCTTACCTTCCGTTAGTCTTTGCTTGCCTTCCCTGAATTTCCTAGCCTTGCCTTGTCGTGCCTTAGCCTTATCTCGCCTGCCCTTGCCTTCCTTTGCTTTAAGTTTCCTTGCATTGTCGTGCATCGCCTAGCCTTGCGTTTCCGTGCATTAGCCTTGCATAGCCTCACCGTGCCTTCCCCTGCGTTACCCTTTCCTTGCCTTGCCTGCATTGCCTAGCCCTGCGTTGTCGTGCCTTAGCCTTCTTTCCCCTTGCCGTGCCGTTCCTTCCGTTACCCTTGCCTTCCCTTGCTTTCCCTGGCCTTCCTTGCGTTCCGTTACCCTTTGCTTGCTTTCCGTGCATTGCCTAGCCTTGCGTTGTCATGCCTTAGCCTTGCCTCGCCTGACCGTGCTTTCCCATGCGTTACCCTTTCCTTGCCTTGCCGTGCATTGCCTAGCGTGCGTTGTCGTGCCTTAGCCTTGTTTCCCCTTGCCCTGCCGTTCCTTCCGTTACACTTGCCTTTCCTTGCTTTCCCTTGCCTTCCTTACCTTCCGTTACTCTTTGCTTGCCTTCCGTGCAATGCCTAGCCTTGCGTTGTCGTGCCTTAGCCTTGCCTCGCCTGACCGTGCTTTCCCATGCGTTACCCTTTCCTTGCCTTGCCGTTCATTGCCTAGCGTTCGGTGTCGTGCCTGAGACTTGTTCCCCCTTGCCGTGCCGTTCCTTCCGTTACCCTTGCCTTTCCTTGCTTTTCCTTGCCTTGCTTACCTTCCGTTACTCTTTGCTTGCCTTCCCTGAATTGCCTAGCCTTGCGTTGTCGTGCCTTTGCCTTATCTCGCCTGACCTTGCCTTCCTTTGCTTTAAGCTTTCCTTGCATTGTCGTGCATTGCCTAGCCTTGCGGTTTCGTGCATTAGCCTTGTCTAGCCTCACCGTGCATTGCTTTGCGTTACCCTTTGCTTGCCTTGCCGTGCATTGCCTAGCCGTGCGTTGTCGTGCCTTAGCCTTGTTTCCCCTTGCCGTGCAGTTCCTTCCGTTACACTTGCCTTTCTTTGCTTTCCCTTGCCTTCCTTACCTTCCGTTACTCTTTGCTTGCCTTCCGTGCATTGCCTAGCCTTGCGTTGTCGTGCCTTAGCCTTGCCTCGCCTGAACGTGCTTTCCCATGCGTTACCCTTTCCTTGCCTTGCCGTGCATTGCCCAGCCTGCGTTGCCGTGCCTTAGCCTTGTTTCCCCTTGCCGTGCAGGTCATTCCGTTACCCTTGCCTTTCCTTGCTTTTCCTTGCCTTGCTTACCTTCCGTTACTCTTTGCTTCCCTTCCCTGCATTGCCTAGCCTTGCGTTGTCGTGCCTTAGCCTTATCTCGCCTGACCGTGCCTTCCTTTGCTTTAAGCTTTCCTTGCATTGTCGTGCATTGCCTAGCCTTGCGTTGTCGTGCATTAGCCTTGCCTAGCCTCACCGTGCCTTGCCTTGCGTTACCCTTTCCTTGCCTTGCCGTGCATTGCCTAGCCGTGCGTTGTCGTGCCTTAGCCTTGTTTCCCCTTGCCGTGGCGTGCCTTTTGTTACACTTGCCTTTCCTGGCTTTGACTTGCCTTCCTTTCCTTCCGTTACTCTTTCCTTGCCTTGCCGTGCATTGCCTAGCCCTGCGTTGCCGTGCCTTAGCCTTGATACCCCTTGCCGTGCCGTTCCTTCCGTTACCCTTGCCTTCCCTTGCTTTCCCTTGCCTTCCTTGCGTTCCCTTACTCTTTGCTTGCTTTCCGTGCATTGCCTAGCCTTGCGTTGTCATGCCTTAGCCTTGCATCGCCTGACCGTGCTTTCCCATGCGTTACCCTTTCCTTGCCTTGCCGTGCATTGCCTAGCCGTGCGTTGTCGTGCCTTAGCCTTGTTTCCCCTTGCCGTTCCGTTCCTTCGGTTACACTTGCCTTTCTTTGCTTTCCCTTGCCTTCCTTACCTTCCGTTACTCTTTGCTAGCCTTCCGTGCATTGCCTAGCCTTGCGTTGTCGTGCCTTAGCCTTGCCTCGCCTGAACGTGCTTTCCCATGCGTTACCCTTTCCTTGCCTTGCCGTGCATTGCCTGGTCTACGTTGCCGTGCCTTAGCCTTGTTTCCCCTTGCCGTGCCGTTCCTTCCATTACCCTTGCCTTCCCTTGCTTTCCCTTGCCTTCCTTGCGTTCCGTTACTCTTTGCTTGCTTTCCGTGCATTGCCTAGCCTTGCGCTGTCATGCCTTAGCCTTGCCTCGCCTGACCGTGCTTTCCCATGCGTTACCCTTTCCTTGCCTTGCCGTGCATTGCCTAGCGTGCGTTGTCGTGCCTTAGCCTTGTTTCCCCTTGCCGTGCCGTTACTTCCGTTACCATTGCCTTTCCTTGCTTTCCCTTGAATTCCTTACCTTCCGTTACTCTTTGCTTGCCTTCCGTGCATTGCCTAGCCTTCGTTGTCGTGCCTGAGCCTTATCTCGCCTGACCGTGCCTTCCTTTGCTTTAAGCTTTCCTTGCATTGTCGTGCATTGCCTAGCCTTGGGTTGTCGTGCATTAACCTTGCCTAGCCTCACCGTGCCTTGCCTTGCGTTACCCTTTCCTTGCCTTGCCGTGCATTTCCTAGCCGTGTGTTGTCGTGCCTTAGCCTTGTTACCCCTTGCCGTGCCGTTCCTTCCGTTACCCTTGCCTTCCCTTGCTTTCCCTTTAGTTCCTTGCACTTTCCCTTTAGTTCCTTGCATTCCGTTACTCCTTGCTTGCTTACCGTGCATTGCCTAGCCTTGCGTTGTCATGCCTTAGCCTTGCCTCGCCTGACCGTTCTTTCCCATGCGTTACCCTTTCCTTCCCTTGCCGTGCATTTCCTAGCGTGCGTTGTCGTGCCTTAGCCTTGTTTCCCCTTGCCGTGCCGTTCCTTCCGTTACACTTGCCTTTCCTTGCTTTCCCTTGCCTTCCTTACCTTCCGTTACTCTTTGCTTGCCTTCTGTGCATTGCCTAGCCTTGCGTTGTCGTGCCTTAGCGTTGCCTCGCCTGACCGTGCTTTCAAATGCGTTACCCTTTCCTTTCCTTGCCGTTCATTGCCTAGCGTTCGGTGTCGTGCCTTAGACTTGTTTCCCCTTGCCGTGCCGTTCCTTCCGTTACCCTGGCCTTTGCTTCCTTTTCCTTGCCTTGCTTACCTTCCGTTACTCTTTGCTTGCCTTGCCTGAATTTCCTAGCCTTGCGTTGTCGTGCCTTAACCTTATCTCGCCTGACCATGCCTTCCTTTGCTTTAAGCTTTCCTTGCATTGTCGTGCATCGCCTAGCCTTGCGTTTTCGTGCATTAGCCTTGCCTAGCCTCACCGTGCCTTTCCTTGCGTTACCCTTTCCTTTCCTTGCCGTGCATTGCCGAGCCGTGCGTTGTCGTGCCTTAGCCTTGTTTCCCCTTGCCGTGCCGTTCCTTCCGTTACACTTGCCTTTCTTTGCTTTCCCTTTCCTTCCTTACCTTCCGTTACTCTTTGCTTGCCTTCCGTGCATTGCCTAGCCTTGGGTTGTCGTGCCTTAGCCTTGCCTCGCCTGACCGTGCTTTCCCATGCGTTACCCTTTCCTTGCCTTGCCGTGCATTGCCTAGCGTGCGTTGTCGTGCCTTAGCCTTGTTTGACCTTGCCGTGCCGTTCCTTCCGTTACACTTGCCTTTCTTTGCTTTCCCTTGCCTTCCTTACCTTCCGTTACTCTTTGCTTGCCTTCCGTGCATTGCCTAGCCTTGCGTTGTCGTGCCTTAGCCTTATCTCGCCTGACCGTGCCTTCCTTTGCTTTAAGCTTTCCTTGCATTGTCGTGCATTGCCTAGCCTTGCGTTGTCGTGCATTAGCCTTGCCTAGCCTCACCGTGCCTTGCCTTGCGTTACCCTTTCCTTGCCTTGCCGTGCATTGCCTAGCCGTGCGTTGTCGTGCCTTAGCCTTGATTCCCCTTGCCGTGGCGTGGCTTTTGTTACACTTCCCTTGCCTGGCTTTGCCTTGCCTTCCTTTCCTTCCGTTACTCTTTCCTTGCCTTGCCGTGCATTGCCTAGCCTTGCATTGTCGTGCCTTATCCTTGCCTCACCTGACCGTGCCTTCCCCTGCGTTACCCTTTCCTTGCCTTGCCGTGCATTGCCTAGCCCTGCGTTGTCGTGCCTTAGCCTTCTTACCCCTTGCCGTGCCGTTCCTTCCGTTACCCTTGCCTTCCCTTGCTTTCCCTTGCCTTCCTTGCGTTCCGTTACTCTTTGCTTGCTTTCCGTGCATTGCCTAGACTTGCGTTGTCATGCCTTAGCCTTGCCTCGCCTGACCGTGCTTTCCCATGCGTTACCCTTTCCTTGCCTTGCCGTGCATTGCCTAGCGTGCGTTGTCGTGCCTTAGCCTTGTTTCCCCTTGCCGTGCAGTTCCTTCCGTTACACTTGCCTTTCTTTGCTTTCCCTTGGCTTCCTTACCTTCCGTTACTCTTTGCTTGCCTTCCGTGCATTGCCTAGCCTTGCGTTGTCGTGCCTTAGCCTTGCCTCGCCTGAACGTGCTTTCCCATGCGTTACCCTTTCCTTGCCTTGCCGTGCATTGCCCAGCCTGCGTTGTCGTGCCTTAGCCTTGTTTCCCCTTGCCCTGCCGTTCCTTCCGTTACACTTGCCTTTCCTTGCTTTCCCTTGCCTTCCTTACCTTCCGTTACTCTTTGCTTGCCTTCCGTGCAATGCCTAGCCTTGCGTTGTCGTGCCTTAGCCTTGCCTCGCCTGACCGTGCTTTCCCATGCGTTACCCTTTCCTTGCCTTGCCGTTCATTGCCTAGCGTTCGGTGTCGTCCCTGAGACTTGTTCCCCCTTGCCGTGCCGTTCCTTCCGTTACCCTTGCCTTTCCTTGCTTTTCCTTGCCTTGCTTACCTTCCGTTACTCTTTGCTTGCCTTCCCTGAATTGCCTAGCCTTGCGTTGTCGTGCCTTTTCCTTATCTCGCCTGACCTTGCCTTCCTTTGCTTTAAGCTTTCCTTGCATTGTCGTGCATTGCCTAGCCTTGCGGTTTCGTGCATTAGCCTTGTCTAGCCTCACCGTGCATTGCGTTGCGTTACCCTTTGCTTGCCTTGCCGTGCATTGCCTAGCCGTGCGTTGTCGTGCCTTAGCCTTGTTTCCCCTTGCCGTGCAGTTCCTTCCGTTACACTTGCCTTTCTTTGCTTTCCCTTGCCTTCCTTACCTTCCGTTACTCTTTGCTTGCCTTCCGTGCATTGCCTAGCCTTGCGTTGTCGTGCCTTAGCCTTGCCTCGCCTGAACGTGCTTTCCCATGCGTTACCCTTTCCTTGCCTTGCCGTGCATTGCCCAGCCTGCGTTGCCGTGCCTTAGCCTTGTTTCCCCTTGCCGTGCAGTTCATTCCGTTACCCTTGCCTTTCCTTGCTTTTCCTTGCCTTGCTTACCTTCCGTTACTCTTTGCTTCCCTTCCCTGCATTGCCTAGCCTTGCGTTGTCGTGCCTTAGCCTTATCTCGCCTGACCGTGCCTTCCTTTGCTTTAAGCTTTCCTTGCATTGTCGTGCATTGCCTAGCCTTGCGTTGTCGTGCATAAGCCTTGCCTAGCCTCACCGTGCCTTGCCTTGCGTTACCCTTTCCTTGCCTTGCCGTGCATTGCCTAGCCGTGCGTTGTCGTGCCTTAGCCTTGTTTCCCCTTGCCGTGGCGTGCCTTTTGTTACACTTGCCTTTCCTGGCTTTGACTTGCCTTCCTTTCCTTCCGTTACTCTTTCCTTGCCTTGCCGTGCATTGCCTAGCCCTGCGTTGCCGTGCCTTAGCCTTGATACCCCTTGCCGTGCCGTTCCTTCCGTTACCCTTGCCTTCCCTTGCTTTCCCTTGCCTTCCTTGCGTTCCCTTACTCTTTGCTTGCTTTCCGTGCATTGCCTAGCCTTGCGTTGTCATGCCTTAGCCTTGCATCGCCTGACCGTGCTTTCCCATGCGTTACCCTTTCCTTGCCTTGCCGTGCATTGCCTAGCCCTGCGTTGCCGTCCCTTAGCCTTGTTACCCCTTGCAGTGCCGTTCCTTCCGTTACCCTTGCCTTCCCTTGCTTTCCCTTGCCTTCCTTGCGTTCCGTTACTCTTTGCTTGCCTTCCGTGCATTGCCTAGCCTTGCTTTGTCGTGCCTTAGCGTTGCCTCGCCTGACCGTGCTTTCAAATGCGTTACCCTTTCCTTGCCTTGCCGTTCATTGCCTAGCGTTCGGTGTCGTGCCTTAGACTTGTTTCCCCTTGCCGTGCCGTTCCTTCCGTTACCCTGGCCTTTCCTTCCTTTTCCTTGCCTTGCTTACCTTCCGTTAGTCTTTGCTTGCCTTCCCTGAATTTCCTAGCCTTGCCTTGTCGTGCCTTAGCCTTATCTCGCCTGCCCTTGCCTTCCTTTGCTTTAAGTTTCCTTGCATTGTCGTGCATCGCCTAGCCTTGCGTTTTCGTGCATTAGCCTTGCCTAGCCTCACCGTGCCTTTCCTTGCGTTAACTTTTGCTTGCCTTGCCATGCATTGCCTAGCCGTGCGTTGTCGTGCCTTAGCCTTGTTTCCCCTTGCCGTTCCGTTCCTTCGGTTACACTTGCCTTTCTTTGCTTTCCCTTGCCTTCCTTACCTTCCGTTACTCTTTGCTAGCCTTCCGTGCATTGCCTAGCCTTGCGTTGTCGTGCCGTAGCCTTGCCTCGCCTGAACGTGCTTTCCCATGCGTTACCCTTTCCTTGCCTTGCCGTGCATTGCCTGGTCTACGTTGCCGTGCCTTAGCCTTGTTTCCCCTTGCCGTGCCGTTCCTTCCATTACCCTTGCCTTCCCTTGCTTTCCCTTTCCTTCCTTGCGTTCCGTTACTCTTTGCTTGCTTTCCGTGCATTGCCTAGCCTTGCGCTGTCATGCCTTAGCCTTATCTCGCCTGACCGTGCCTTCCTTTGCTTTAAGCTTTCCTTGCATTGTCGTGCATTGCCTAGCCTTGGGTTGTCGTGCATTAACCTTGCCTAGCCTCACCGTGCCTTGCCTTGCGTTACCCTTTCCTTGCCTTGCCGTGCATTTCCTAGCCGTGTGTTGTCGTGCCTTAGCCTTGTTACCCCTTGCCGTGCCGTTCCTTCCGTTACCCTTGCCTTCCCTTGCTTTCCCTTTAGTTCCTTGCATTCCGTTACTCCTTGCTTGCTTACCGTGCATTGCCTAGCCTTGCGTTGGCTTTCCTTAGCCTTGCCTCGCCTGACAGTGCTTTCCCATGCGTTACCCTTTCCTTGCCTTGCCGTGCATTGCCTAGAGTGCGTTGTCGTGCCTTAGCCTTGTTTCCCCTTGCCTCCCGTTCCTTCCGTTACCATTGCCTTTCCTTGCTTTCCTTTGCCTTCCTTACCTTCCGTTACTCTTTGCTTGCCTTCCCTGCATTGCCTAGCCTTGCGTTGTCGTGCCTTAGCCTTATCTCTTCTGACCGTGCCTTCCTTTGCTTTAAGCTTTACTTGCATTGTCGTGCATTGCCTAGCCTTGCGTTGTCGTGCATTAGCCTTGCCTAGCCTCACCGTGCCTTGCCTTGCGTTACCCTTTCCTTGCCTTGCCGTGCATTTCCTAGCCGTGTGTTGCCGTGCCTTAGCCTTGTTTCCCCTTGCCGTTGCGTGCCTTTTGTTACACTTGCCTTGCCTGGCTTTGCCTTGCCTTCCGTTCCTTCCGTTACTCTTTCCTTGCCTTGCCGTGCATTGCCTAGCCCTGCGTTGTCGTGCCTTAGCCTTGTTACCCCTTGCCGTGCCGTTCCTTCCGTTACCCTTGCCTTCCCTTGCTTTCCCTTGCCTTCCTTGCGTTCCGTTACACTTTGCTTGCTTTCCGTGCATTGCCTAGCCTTGCGTTGTCATGCCTTAGCCTTGCCTCGCCTGACCGTGCTTTCCCATGCGTTACCCTTTCCTTGCCTTGCCGTGCATTTCCTAGCGTGCGTTGTCGTGCCTTAGCCTTGTTTCCCCTTGCCGTGCCGTTCCTTCCGTTACACTTGCCTTTCCTTGCTTTCCCTTGCCTTCCTTACCTTCCGTTACTCTTTGCTTGCCTTCTGTGCATTGCCTAGCCTTGCGTTGTCGTGCCTTAGCGTTGCCTCGCCTGACCGTGCTTTCAAATGCGTTACCCTTTCCTTTCCTTGCCGTTCATTGCCTAGCGTTCGGTGTCGTGCCTTAGACTTGTTTCCCCTTGCCGTGCCGTTCCTTCCGTTACCCTGGCCTTTGCTTCCTTTTCCTTGCCTTGCTTACCTTCCGTTACTCTTTGCTTGCCTTGCCTGAATTTCCTAGCCTTGCGTTGTCGTGCCTTAGCCTTATCTCGCCTGACCATGCCTTCCTTTGCTTTAAGCTTTCCTTGCATTGTCGTGCATCGCCTAGCCTTGCGTTTTCGTGCATTAGCCTTGCCTAGCCTCACCGTGCCTTTCCTTGCGTTACCCTTTGCTTGCCTTGCCGTGCATTGCCGAGCCGTGCGTTGTCGTGCCTTAGCCTTGTTTCCCCTTGCCGTGCCGTTCCTTCCGTTACACTTGCCTTTCTTTGCTTTCCCTTTCCTTCCTTACCTTCCGTTACTCTTTGCTTGCCTTCCGTGCATTGCCTAGCCTTGGGTTGTCGTGCCTTAGCCTTGCCTCGCCTGACCGTGCTTTCCCATGCGTTACCCTTTCCTTGCCTTGCCTTGCATTGCCTAGCGTGCGTTGTCGTGCCTTAGCCTTGTTTGACATTGCCGTGCCGTTCCTTCCGTTACACTTGCCTTTCTTTGCTTTCCCTTGCCTTCCTTACCTTCCGTTACTCTTTGCTTGCCTTCCGTGCATTGCCTAGCCTTGCGTTGTCGTGCCTTAGCCTTATCTCGCCTGACCGTGCCTTCCTTTGCTTTAAGCTTTCCTTGCATTGTCGTGCATTGCCTAGCCTTGCGTTGTCGTGCATTAGCCTTGCCTAGCCTCACCGTGCCTTGCCTTGCGTTACCCTTTCCTTGCCTTGCCGTGCATTGCCTAGCCGTGCGTTGTCGTGCCTTAGCCTTGATTCCCCTTGCCGTGGCGTGGCTTTTGTTACACTTCCCTTGCCTGGCTTTGCCTTGCCTTCCTTTCCTTCCGTTACTCTTTCCTTGCCTTGCCGTGCATTGCCTAGCCTTGCATTGTCGTGCCTTATCCTTGCCTCACCTGACCGTGCCTTCCCCTGCGTTACCCTTTCCTTGCCTTGCCGTGCATTGCCTAGCCCTGCGTTGTCGTGCCTTAGCCTTCTTACCCCTTGCCGTGCGGTTCCTTCCGTTACCCTTGCCTTCCCTTGCTTTCCCTTGCCTTCCTTGCGTTCCGTTACTCTTTGCTTGCTTTCCGTGCATTGCCTAGACTTGCGTTGTCATGCCTTAGCCTTGCCTCGCCTGACCGTGCTTTCCCATGCGTTACCCTTTCCTTGCCTTGCCGTGCATTGCCTAGCGTGCGTTGTCGTGCCTTAGCCTTCTTTCCCCTTGCCGTGCCGTTCCTTCCGTTACCCTTGCCTTCCCTTGCTTTCCCTGGCCTTCCTTGCGTTCCGTTACCCTTTGCTTGCTTTCCGTGCATTGCCTAGCCTTGCGTTGTCATGCCTTAGCCTTGCCTCGCCTGACCGTGCTTTCCCATGCGTTACCCTTTCCTTGCCTTGCCGAGCATTGCCTAGCGTGCGTTGTCGTGCCTTAGCCTTGTTTCCCCTTGCCCTGCCGTTCCTTCCGTTACACTTGCCTTTCCTTGCTTTCCCTTGCCTTCCTTACCTTCCGTTACTCTTTGCTTGCCTTCCGTGCCTTGCCTAGCCTTGCTTTGTCGTGCCATAGCGTTGCCTCGCCTGACCGTGCTTTCAAATGCGTTACCCTTTCCTTGCCTTGCCGTTCATTGCCTAGCGTTCGGTGTCGTGCCTTAGACTTGTTTCCCCTTGCCGTGCCGTTCCTTCCGTTACCCTGGCCTTTCCTTCCTTTTCCTTGCCTTGCTTACCTTCCGTTAGTCTTTGCTTGCCTTCCCTGAATTTCCTAGCCTTGCCTTGTCGTGCCTTAGCCTTATCTCGCCTGCCCTTGCCTTCCTTTGCTTTAAGTTTCCTTGCATTGTCGTGCATCGCCTAGCCTTGCGTTTCCGTGCATTAGCCTTGCATAGCCTCACCGTGCCTTCCCCTGCGTTACCCTTTCCTTGCCTTGCCGTGCATTGCCTAGCCCTGCGTTGTCGTGCCTTAGCCTTCTTTCCCCTTGCCGTGCCGTTCCTTCCGTTACCCTTGCCTTCCCTTGCTTTCCCTGGCCTTCCTTGCGTTCCGTTACCCTTTGCTTGCTTTCCGTGCATTGCCTAGCCTTGCGTTGTCATGCCTTAGCCTTGCCTCGCCTGACCGTGCTTTCCCATGCGTTACCCTTTCCTTGCCTTGCCGTGCATTGCCTAGCGTGCGTTGTCGTGCCTTAGCCTTGTTTCCCCTTGCCCTGCCGTTCCTTCCGTTACACTTGCCTTTCCTTGCTTTCCCTTGCCTTCCTTACCTTCCGTTACTCTTTGCTTGCCTTCCGTGCAATGCCTAGCCTTGCGTTGTCGTGCCTTAGCCTTGCCTCGCCTGACCGTGCTTTCCCATGCGTTACCCTTTCCTTGCCTTGCCGTTCATTGCCTAGCGTTCGGTGTCGTGCCTGAGACTTGTTCCCCCTTGCCGTGCCGTTCCTTCCGTTACCCTTGCCTTTCCTTGCTTTTCCTTGCCTTGCTTACCTTCCGTTACTCTTTGCTTGCCTTCCCTGAATTGCCTAGCCTTGCGTTGTCGTGCCTTTGCCTTATCTCGCCTGACCTTGCCTTCCTTTGCTTTAAGCTTTCCTTGCATTGTCGTGCATTGCCTAGCCTTGCGGTTTCGTGCATTAGCCTTGTCTAGCCTCACCGTGCATTGCTTTGCGTTACCCTTTGCTTGCCTTGCCGTGCATTGCCTAGCCGTGCGTTGTCGTGCCTTAGCCTTGTTTCCCCTTGCCGTGCAGTTCCTTCCGTTACACTTGCCTTTCTTTGCTTTCCCTTGCCTTCCTTACCTTCCGTTACTCTTTGCTTGCCTTCCGTGCATTGCCTAGCCTTGCGTTGTCGTGCCTTAGCCTTGCCTCGCCTGAACGTGCTTTCCCATGCGTTACCCTTTCCTTGCCTTGCCGTGCATTGCCCAGCCTGCGTTGCCGTGCCTTAGCCTTGTTTCCCCTTGCCGTGCAGTTCATTCCGTTACCCTTGCCTTTCCTTGCTTTTCCTTGCCTTGCTTACCTTCCGTTACTCTTTGCTTCCCTTCCCTGCATTGCCTAGCCTTGCGTTGTCGTGCCTTAGCCTTATCTCGCCTGACCGTGCCTTCCTTTGCTTTAAGCTTTCCTTGCATTGTCGTGCATTGCCTAGCCTTGCGTTGTCGTGCATTAGCCTTGCCTAGCCTCACCGTGCCTTGCCTTGCGTTACCCTTTCCTTGCCTTGCCGTGCATTGCCTAGCCGTGCGTTGTCGTGCCTTAGCCTTGTTTCCCCTTGCCGTGGCGTGCCTTTTGTTACACTTGCCTTTCCTGGCTTTGACTTGCCTTCCTTTCCTTCCGTTACTCTTTCCTTGCCTTGCCGTGCATTGCCTAGCCCTGCGTTGCCGTGCCTTAGCCTTGATACCCCTTGCCGTGCCGTTCCTTCCGTTACCCTTGCCTTCCCTTGCTTTCCCTTGCCTTCCTTGCGTTCCCTTACTCTTTGCTTGCTTTCCGTGCATTGCCTAGCCTTGCGTTGTCATGCCTTAGCCTTGCATCGCCTGACCGTGCTTTCCCATGCGTTACCCTTTCCTTGCCTTGCCGTGCATTGCCTAGCCGTGCGTTGTCGTGCCTTAGCCTTGTTTCCCCTTGCCGTTCCGTTCCTTCGGTTACACTTGCCTTTCTTTGCTTTCCCTTGCCTTCCTTACCTTCCGTTACTCTTTGCTAGCCTTCCGTGCATTGCCTAGCCTTGCGTTGTCGTGCCTTAGCCTTGCCTCGCCTGAACGTGCTTTCCCATGCGTTACCCTTTCCTTGCCTTGCCGTGCATTGCCTGGTCTACGTTGCCGTGCCTTAGCCTTGTTTCCCCTTGCCGTGCCGTTCCTTCCATTACCCTTGCCTTCCCTTGCTTTCCCTTGCCTTCCTTGCGTTCCGTTACTCTTTGCTTGCTTTCCGTGCATTGCCTAGCCTTGCGTTGTCATGCCTTAGCCTTGCCTCGCCTGACCGTGCTTTCCCATGCGTTACCCTTTCCTTGCCTTGCCGTGCATTGCCTAGCGTGCGTTGTCGTGCCTTAGCCTTGTTTCCCCTTGCCGTGCCGTTACTTCCGTTACCATTGCCTTTCCTTGCTTTCCCTTGAATTCCTTACCTTCCGTTACTCTTTGCTTGCCTTCCGTGCATTGCCTAGCCTTCGTTGTCGTGCCTGAGCCTTATCTCGCCTGACCGTGCCTTCCTTTGCTTTAAGCTTTCCTTGCATTGTCGTGCATTGCCTAGCCTTGGGTTGTCGTGCATTAACCTTGCCTAGCCTCACCGTGCCTTGCCTTGCGTTACCCTTTCCTTGCCTTGCCGTGCATTTCCTAGCCGTGTGTTGTCGTGCCTTAGCCTTGTTACCCCTTGCCGTGCCGTTCCTTCCGTTACCCTTGCCTTCCCTTGCTTTCCCTTTAGTTCCTTGCATTCCGTTACTCCTTGCTTGCTTACCGTGCATTGCCTAGCCTTGCGTTGGCTTTCCTTAGCCTTGCCTCGCCTGACAGTGCTTTCCCATGCGTTACCCTTTCCTTGCCTTGCCGTGCATTGCCTAGAGTGCGTTGTCGTGCCTTAGCCTTGTTTCCCCTTGCCTCCCGTTCCTTCCGTTACCATTGCCTTTCCTTGCTTTCCTTTGCCTTCCTTACCTTCCGTTACTCTTTGCTTGCCTTCCCTGCATTGCCTAGCCTTGCGTTGTCGTGCCTTAGCCTTATCTCTTCTGACCGTGCCTTCCTTTGCTTTAAGCTTTACTTGCATTGTCGTGCATTGCCTAGCCTTGCGTTGTCGTGCATTAGCCTTGCCTAGCCTCACCGTGCCTTGCCTTGCGTTACCCTTTCCTTGCCTTGCCGTGCATTTCCTAGCCGTGTGTTGCCGTGCCTTAGCCTTGTTTCCCCTTGCCGTTGCGTGCCTTTTGTTACACTTGCCTTGCCTGGCTTTCCCTTGCCTTCCTTTCCTTCCGTTACTCTTTGCTTGCCTTGCCGTGCATTGCCTAGCCCTGCGTTGTCGTGCCTTAGCCTTGTTACCCCTTGCCGTGCCGTTCCTTCCGTTACCCTTGCCTTCCCTTGCTTTCCCTTGCCTTCCTTGCGTTCCGTTACTCTTTGCTTGCTTTCCGTGCATTGCCTAGCCTTGCGTTGTCATGCCTTAGCCTTGCCTCGCCTGACCGTGCTTTCCCATGCGTTACCCTTTCCTTGCCTTGCCGTGCATTTCCTAGCGTGCGTTGTCGTGCCTTAGCCTTGTTTCCCCTTGCCGTGCCGTTCCTTCCGTTACACTTGCCTTTCCTTGCTTTCCCTTGCCTTCCTTACCTTCCGTTACTCTTTGCTTGCCTTCTGTGCATTGCCTAGCCTTGCGTTGTCGTGCCTTAGCGTTGCCTCGCCTGACCGTGCTTTCAAATGCGTTACCCTTTCCTTTCCTTGCCGTTCATTGCCTAGCGTTCGGTGTCGTGCCTTAGACTTGTTTCCCCTTGCCGTGCCGTTCCTTCCGTTACCCTGGCCTTTGCTTCCTTTTCCTTGCCTTGCTTACCTTCCGTTACTCTTTGCTTGCCTTGCCTGAATTTCCTAGCCTTGCGTTGTCGTGCCTTAGCCTTATCTCGCCTGACCATGCCTTCCTTTGCTTTAAGCTTTCCTTGCATTGTCGTGCATCGCCTAGCCTTGCGTTTTCGTGCATTAGCCTTGCCTAGCCTCACCGTGCCTTTCCTTGCGTTACCCTTTGCTTGCCTTGCCGTGCATTGCCGAGCCGTGCGTTGTCGTGCCTTAGCCTTGTTTCCCCTTGCCGTGCCGTTCCTTCCGTTACACTTGCCTTTCTTTGCTTTCCCTTTCCTTCCTTACCTTCCGTTACTCTTTGCTTGCCTTCCGTGCATTGCCTAGCCTTGGGTTGTCGTGCCTTAGCCTTGCCTCGCCTGACCGTGCTTTCCCATGCGTTACCCTTTCCTTGCCTTGCCGTGCATTGCCTAGCGTGCGTTGTCGTGCCTTAGCCTTGTTTGACCTTGCCGTGCCGTTCCTTCCGTTACACTTGCCTTTCTTTGCTTTCCCTTGCCTTCCTTACCTTCCGTTACTCTTTGCTTGCCTTCCGTGCATTGCCTAGCCTTGCGTTGTCGTGCCTTAGCCTTATCTCGCCTGACCGTGCCTTCCTTTGCTTTAAGCTTTCCTTGCATTGTCGTGCATTGCCTAGCCTTGCGTTGTCGTGCATTAGCCTTGCCTAGCCTCACCGTGCCTTGCCTTGCGTTACCCTTTCCTTGCCTTGCCGTGCATTGCCTAGCCGTGCGTTGTCGTGCCTTAGCCTTGATTCCCCTTGCCGTGGCGTGGCTTTTGTTACACTTCCCTTGCCTGGCTTTGCCTTGCCTTCCTTTCCTTCCGTTACTCTTTCCTTGCCTTGCCGTGCATTGCCTAGCCTTGCATTGTCGTGCCTTATCCTTGCCTCACCTGACCGTGCCTTCCCCTGCGTTACCCTTTCCTTGCCTTGCCGTGCATTGCCTAGCCCTGCGTTGTCGTGCCTTAGCCTTCTTACCCCTTGCCGTGCCGTTCCTTCCGTTACCCTTGCCTTCCCTTGCTTTCCCTTGCCTTCCTTGCGTTCCGTTACTCTTTGCTTGCTTTCCGTGCATTGCCTAGACTTGCGTTGTCATGCCTTAGCCTTGCCTCGCCTGACCGTGCTTTCCCATGCGTTACCCTTTCCTTGCCTTGCCGTGCATTGCCTAGCGTGCGTTGTCGTGCCTTAGCCTTGTTTCCCCTTGCCGTGCAGTTCCTTCCGTTACACTTGCCTTTCTTTGCTTTCCCTTGGCTTCCTTACCTTCCGTTACTCTTTGCTTGCCTTCCGTGCATTGCCTAGCCTTGCGTTCTCGTGCCTTAGCCTTGCCTCGCCTGAACGTGCTTTCCCATGCGTTACCCTTTCCTTGCCTTGCCGTGCATTGCCCAGCCTGCGTTGTCGTGCCTTAGCCTTGTTTCCCCTTGCCCTGCCGTTCCTTCCGTTACACTTGCCTTTCCTTGCTTTCCCTTGCCTTCCTTACCTTCCGTTACTCTTTGCTTGCCTTCCGTGCAATGCCTAGCCTTGCGTTGTCGTGCCTTAGCCTTGCCTCGCCTGACCGTGCTTTCCCATGCGTTACCCTTTCCTTGCCTTGCCGTTCATTGCCTAGCGTTCGGTGTCGTCCCTGAGACTTGTTCCCCCTTGCCGTGCCGTTCCTTCCGTTACCCTTGCCTTTCCTTGCTTTTCCTTGCCTTGCTTACCTTCCGTTACTCTTTGCTTGCCTTCCCTGAATTGCCTAGCCTTGCGTTGTCGTGCCTTTTCCTTATCTCGCCTGACCTTGCCTTCCTTTGCTTTAAGCTTTCCTTGCATTGTCGTGCATTGCCTAGCCTTGCGGTTTCGTGCATTAGCCTTGTCTAGCCTCACCGTGCATTGCGTTGCGTTACCCTTTGCTTGCCTTGCCGTGCATTGCCTAGCCGTGCGTTGTCGTGCCTTAGCCTTGTTTCCCCTTGCCGTGCAGTTCCTTCCGTTACACTTGCCTTTCTTTGCTTTCCCTTGCCTTCCTTACCTTCCGTTACTCTTTGCTTGCCTTCCGTGCATTGCCTAGCCTTGCGTTGTCGTGCCTTAGCCTTGCCTCGCCTGAACGTGCTTTCCCATGCGTTACCCTTTCCTTGCCTTGCCGTGCATTGCCCAGCCTGCGTTGCCGTGCCTTAGCCTTGTTTCCCCTTGCCGTGCAGTTCATTCCGTTACCCTTGCCTTTCCTTGCTTTTCCTTGCCTTGCTTACCTTCCGTTACTCTTTGCTTCCCTTCCCTGCATTGCCTAGCCTTGCGTTGTCGTGCCTTAGCCTTATCTCGCCTGACCGTGCCTTCCTTTGCTTTAAGCTTTCCTTGCATTGTCGTGCATTGCCTAGCCTTGCGTTGTCGTGCATAAGCCTTGCCTAGCCTCACCGTGCCTTGCCTTGCGTTACCCTTTCCTTGCCTTGCCGTGCATTGCCTAGCCGTGCGTTGTCGTGCCTTAGCCTTGTTTCCCCTTGCCGTGGCGTGCCTTTTGTTACACTTGCCTTTCCTGGCTTTGACTTGCCTTCCTTTCCTTCCGTTACTCTTTCCTTGCCTTGCCGTGCATTGCCTAGCCCTGCGTTGCCGTGCCTTAGCCTTGATACCCCTTGCCGTGCCGTTCCTTCCGTTACCCTTGCCTTCCCTTGCTTTCCCTTGCCTTCCTTGCGTTCCCTTACTCTTTGCTTGCTTTCCGTGCATTGCCTAGCCTTGCGTTGTCATGCCTTATCCTTGCCTCGCCTGACCGTGCTTTCCCATGCGTTACCCTTTCCTTGCCTTGCCGTGCATTGCCTAGCCCTGCGTTGCCGTCCCTTAGCCTTGTTACCCCTTGCAGTGCCGTTCCTTCCGTTACCCTTGCCTTCCCTTGCTTTCCCTTGCCTTCCTTGCGTTCCGTTACTCTTTGCTTGCCTTCCGTGCATTGCCTAGCCTTGCTTTGTCGTGCCTTAGCGTTGCCTCGCCTGACCGTGCTTTCAAATGCGTTACCCTTTCCTTGCCTTGCCGTTCATTGCCTAGCGTTCGGTGTCGTGCCTTAGACTTGTTTCCCCTTGCCGTGCCGTTCCTTCCGTTACCCTGGCCTTTCCTTCCTTTTCCTTGCCTTGCTTACCTTCCGTTAGTCTTTGCTTGCCTTCCCTGAATTTCCTAGCCTTGCCTTGTCGTGCCTTAGCCTTATCTCGCCTGCCCTTGCCTTCCTTTGCTTTAAGTTTCCTTGCATTGTCGTGCATCGCCTAGCCTTGCGTTTTCGTGCATTAGCCTTGCCTAGCCTCACCGTGCCTTTCCTTGCGTTAACTTTTGCTTGCCTTGCCATGCATTGCCTAGCCGTGCGTTGTCGTGCCTTAGCCTTGTTTCCCCTTGCCGTTCCGTTCCTTCGGTTACACTTGCCTTTCTTTGCTTTCCCTTGCCTTCCTTACCTTCCGTTACTCTTTGCTAGCCTTCCGTGCATTGCCTAGCCTTGCGTTGTCGTGCCGTAGCCTTGCCTCGCCTGAACGTGCTTTCCCATGCGTTACCCTTTCCTTGCCTTGCCGTGCATTGCCTGGTCTACGTTGCCGTGCCTTAGCCTTGTTTCCCCTTGCCGTGCCGTTCCTTCCATTACCCTTGCCTTCCCTTGCTTTCCCTTTCCTTCCTTGCGTTCCGTTACTCTTTGCTTGCTTTCCGTGCATTGCCTAGCCTTGCGCTGTCATGCCTTAGCCTTGCCTCGCCTGACCGTGCTTTCCCATGCGTTACCCTTTCCTTGCCTTGCCGTGCATTGCCTAGCGTGCGTTGTCGTGCCTTAGCCTTGTTTCCCCTTGCCGTGCCGTTACTTCCGTTACCATTGCCTTTCCTTGCTTTCCCTTGAATTCCTTACCTTCCGTTACTCTTTGCTTGCCTTCCGTGCATTGCCTAGCCTTCGTTGTCGTGCCTGAGCCTTATCTCGCCTGACCGTGCCTTCCTTTGCTTTAAGCTTTCCTTGCATTGTCGTGCATTGCCTAGCCTTGGGTTGTCGTGCATTAACCTTGCCTAGCCTCACCGTGCCTTGCCTTGCGTTACCCTTTCCTTGCCTTGCCGTGCATTTCCTAGCCGTGTGTTGTCGTGCCTTAGCCTTGTTACCCCTTGCCGTGCCGTTCCTTCCGTTACCCTTGCCTTCCCTTGCTTTCCCTTTAGTTCCTTGCATTCCGTTACTCCTTGCTTGCTTACCGTGCATTGCCTAGCCTTGCGTTGGCTTTCCTTAGCCTTGCCTCGCCTGACAGTGCTTTCCCATGCGTTACCCTTTCCTTGCCTTGCCGTGCATTGCCTAGAGTGCGTTGTCGTGCCTTAGCCTTGTTTCCCCTTGCCTCCCGTTCCTTCCGTTACCATTGCCTTTCCTTGCTTTCCTTTGCCTTCCTTACCTTCCGTTACTCTTTGCTTGCCTTCCCTGCATTGCCTAGCCTTGCGTTGTCGTGCCTTAGCCTTATCTCTTCTGACCGTGCCTTCCTTTGCTTTAAGCTTTACTTGCATTGTCGTGCATTGCCTAGCCTTGCGTTGTCGTGCATTAGCCTTGCCTAGCCTCACCGTGCCTTGCCTTGCGTTACCCTTTCCTTGCCTTGCCGTGCATTTCCTAGCCGTGTGTTGCCGTGCCTTAGCCTTGTTTCCCCTTGCCGTTGCGTGCCTTTTGTTACACTTGCCTTGCCTGGCTTTGCCTTGCCTTCCGTTCCTTCCGTTACTCTTTCCTTGCCTTGCCGTGCATTGCCTAGCCCTGCGTTGTCGTGCCTTAGCCTTGTTACCCCTTGCCGTGCCGTTCCTTCCGTTACCCTTGCCTTCCCTTGCTTTCCCTTGCCTTCCTTGCGTTCCGTTACACTTTGCTTGCTTTCCGTGCATTGCCTAGCCTTGCGTTGTCATGCCTTAGCCTTGCCTCGCCTGACCGTGCTTTCCCATGCGTTACCCTTTCCTTGCCTTGCCGTGCATTTCCTAGCGTGCGTTGTCGTGCCTTAGCCTTGTTTCCCCTTGCCGTGCCGTTCCTTCCGTTACACTTGCCTTTCCTTGCTTTCCCTTGCCTTCCTTACCTTCCGTTACTCTTTGCTTGCCTTCTGTGCATTGCCTAGCCTTGCGTTGTCGTGCCTTAGCGTTGCCTCGCCTGACCGTGCTTTCAAATGCGTTACCCTTTCCTTTCCTTGCCGTTCATTGCCTAGCGTTCGGTGTCGTGCCTTAGACTTGTTTCCCCTTGCCGTGCCGTTCCTTCCGTTACCCTGGCCTTTGCTTCCTTTTCCTTGCCTTGCTTACCTTCCGTTACTCTTTGCTTGCCTTGCCTGAATTTCCTAGCCTTGCGTTGTCGTGCCTTAGCCTTATCTCGCCTGACCATGCCTTCCTTTGCTTTAAGCTTTCCTTGCATTGTCGTGCATCGCCTAGCCTTGCGTTTTCGTGCATTAGCCTTGCCTAGCCTCACCGTGCCTTTCCTTGCGTTACCCTTTGCTTGCCTTGCCGTGCATTGCCGAGCCGTGCGTTGTCGTGCCTTAGCCTTGTTTCCCCTTGCCGTGCCGTTCCTTCCGTTACACTTGCCTTTCTTTGCTTTCCCTTTCCTTCCTTACCTTCCGTTACTCTTTGCTTGCCTTCCGTGCATTGCCTAGCCTTGGGTTGTCGTGCCTTAGCCTTGCCTCGCCTGACCGTGCTTTCCCATGCGTTACCCTTTCCTTGCCTTGCCTTGCATTGCCTAGCGTGCGTTGTCGTGCCTTAGCCTTGTTTGACCTTGCAGTGCCGTTCCTTCCGTTACACTTGCCTTTCTTTGCTTTCCCTTGCCTTCCTTACCTTCCGTTACTCTTTGCTTGCCTTCCGTGCATTGCCTAGCCTTGCGTTGTCGTGCCTTAGCCTTATCTCGCCTGACCGTGCCTTCCTTTGCTTTAAGCTTTCCTTGCATTGTCGTGCATTGCCTAGCCTTGCGTTGTCGTGCATTAGCCTTGCCTAGCCTCACCGTGCCTTGCCTTGCGTTACCCTTTCCTTGCCTTGCCGTGCATTGCCTAGCCGTGCGTTGTCGTGCCTTAGCCTTGATTCCCCTTGCCGTGGCGTGGCTTTTGTTACACTTCCATTGCCTGGCTTTGCTTTGCCTTCCTTTCCTTCCGTTACTCTTTCCTTGCCTTGCCGTGCATTGCCTAGCCTTGCATTGTCGTGCCTTATCCTTGCCTCACCTGACCGTGCCTTCCCCTGCGTTACCCTTTCCTTGCCTTGCCGTGCATTGCCTAGCCCTGCGTTGTCGTGCCTTAGCCTTCTTACCCCTTGCCGTGCCGTTCCTTCCGTTACCCTTGCCTTCCCTTGCTTTCCCTTGCCTTCCTTGCGTTCCGTTACTCTTTGCTTGCTTTCCGTGCATTGCCTAGACTTGCGTTGTCATGCCTTAGCCTTGCCTCGCCTGACCGTGCTTTCCCATGCGTTACCCTTTCCTTGCCTTGCCGTGCATTGCCTAGCGTGCGTTGTCGTGCCTTAGCCTTGTTTCCCCTTGCCGTGCAGTTCCTTCCGTTACACTTGCCTTTCTTTGCTTTCCCTTGCCTTCCTTACCTTCCGTTACTCTTTGCTTGCCTTC
The DNA here is from genome assembly GCF_037893015.1 of Macrotis lagotis. NCBI lineage: Eukaryota > Metazoa > Chordata > Mammalia > Peramelemorphia > Peramelidae > Macrotis > Macrotis lagotis. The sequence goes on from NW_027422360.1 coordinate 73,315, forward strand.
CGTGCATTGCCTAGCCTTGCGTTGTCGTGCCTTAGCCTTGCCTCGCCTGAACGTGCTTTCCCATGCGTTACCCTTTCCTTGCCTTGCCGTGCATTGCCCAGCCTGCGTTGTCGTGCCTTAGCCTTGTTTCCCCTTGCCCTGCCGTTCCTTCCGTTACACTTGCCTTTCCTTGCTTTCCCTTGCCTTCCTTACCTTCCGTTACTCTTTGCTTGCCTTCCGTGCAATGCCTAGCCTTGCGTTGTCGTGCCTTAGCCTTGCCTCGCCTGACCGTGCTTTCCCATGCGTTACCCTTTCCTTGCCTTGCCGTTCATTGCCTAGCGTTCGGTGTCGTGCCTGAGACTTGTTCCCCCTTGCCGTGCCGTTCCTTCCGTTACCCTTGCCTTTCCTTGCTTTTCCTTGCCTTGCTTACCTTCCGCTACTCTTTGCTTGCCTTCCCTGAATTGCCTAGCCTTGCGTTGTCGTGCCTTTGCCTTATCTCGCCTGACCTTGCCTTCCTTTGCTTTAAGCTTTCCTTGCATTGTCGTGCATTGCCTAGCCTTGCGGTTTCGTGCATTAGCCTTGTCTAGCCTCACCGTGCATTGCGTTGCGTTACCCTTTGCTTGCCTTGCCGTGCATTGCCTAGCCGTGCGTTGTCGTGCCTTAGCCTTGTTTCCCCTTGCCGTGCAGTTCCTTCCGTTACACTTGCCTTTCTTTGCTTTCCCTTGCCTTCCTTACCTTCCGTTACTCTTTGCTTGCCTTCCGTGCATTGCCTAGCCTTGCGTTGTCGTGCCTTAGCCTTGCCTCGCCTGAACGTGCTTTCCCATGCGTTACCCTTTCCTTGCCTTGCCGTGCATTGCCCAGCCTGCGTTGCCGTGCCTTAGCCTTGTTTCCCCTTGCCGTGCAGTTCATTCCGTTACCCTTGCCTTTCCTTGCTTTTCCTTGCCTTGCTTACCTTCCGTTACCCTTTGCTTCCCTTCCCTGCATTGCCTAGCCTTGCGTTGTCGTGCCTTAGCCTTATCTCGCCTGACCGTGCCTTCCTTTACTTTAAGCTTTCCTTGCATTGTCGTGCATTGCCTAGCCTTGCGTTGTCGTGCATAAGCCTTGCCTAGCCTCACCGTGCCTTGCCTTGCGTTACCCTTTCCTTGCCTTGCCGTGCATTGCCTAGCCGTGCGTTGTCGTGCCTTAGCCTTGTTTCCCCTTGCCGTGGCGTGCCTTTTGTTACACTTGCCTTTCCTGGCTTTGACTTGCCTTCCTTTCCTTCCGTTACTCTTTCCTTGCCTTGCCGTGCATTGCCTAGCCCTGCGTTGCCGTGCCTTAGCCTTGATACCCCTTGCCGTGCCGTTCCTTCCGTTACCCTTGCCTTCCCTTGCTTTCCCTTGCCTTCCTTGCGTTCCCTTACTCTTTGCTTGCTTTCCGTGCATTGCCTAGCCTTGCGTTGTCATGCCTTAGCCTTGCATCGCCTGACCGTGCTTTCCCATGCGTTACCCTTTCCTTGCCTTGCCGTGCATTGCCTAGCCCTGCGTTGCCGTGCCTTAGCCTTGTTTCCCCTTGCCGTGCCGTTCCTTCCGTTACCCTTGCCTTCCCTTGCTTTCCCTTGCCTTCCTTGCGTTCCGTTACTCTTTGCTTGCCTTCCGTGCATTGCCTAGCCTTGCTTTGTCGTGCCTTAGCGTTGCCTCGCCTGACCGTGCTTTCAAATGCGTTACCCTTTCCTTGCCTTGCCGTTCATTGCCTAGCGTTCGGTGTCGTGCCTTAGACTTGTTTCCCCTTGCCGTGCCGTTCCTTCCGTTACCCTGGCCTTTCCTTCCTTTTCCTTGCCTTGCTTACCTTCCGTTAGTCTTTGCTTGCCTTCCCTGAATTTCCTAGCCTTGCCTTGTCGTGCCTTAGCCTTATCTCGCCTGCCCTTGCCTTCCTTTGCTTTAAGTTTCCTTGCATTGTCGTGCATCGCCTAGCCTTGCGTTTTCGTGCATTAGCCTTGCCTAGCCTCACCGTGCCTTTCCTTGCGTTAACTTTTGCTTGCCTTGCCGTGCATTGCCTAGCCGTGCGTTGTCGTGCCTTAGCCTTGTTTCCCCTTGCCGTGCCGTTCCTTCGGTTACACTTGCCTTTCTTTGCTTTCCCTTTCCTTCCTTACCTTCCGTTACTCTTTGCTTGCCTTCCGTGCATTGCCTAGCCTTGCGTTGTCGTGCCTTAGCCTTGCCTCGCCTGAACGTGCTTTCCCATGCGTTACCCTTTCCTTGCCTTGCCGTGCATTGCCTGGTCTACGTTGCCGTGCCTTAGCCTTGTTTCCCCTTGCCGTGCCGTTCCTTCCATTACCCTTGCCTTCCCTTGCTTTCCCTTTCCTTCCTTGCGTTCCGTTACTCTTTGCTTGCTTTCCGTGCATTGCCTAGCCTTGCGCTGTCATGCCTTAGCCTTGCCTCGCCTGACCGTGCTTTCCCATGCGTTACCCTTTCCTTGCCTTGCCGTGCATTGCCTAGCGTGCGTTGTCGTGCCTTAGCCTTGTTTCCCCTTGCCGTGCCGTTACTTCCGTTACCATTGCCTTTCCTTGCTTTCCCTTGAATTCCTTACCTTCCGTTACTCTTTGCTTGCCTTCCGTGCATTGCCTAGCCTTCGTTGTCGTGCCTGAGCCTTATCTCGCCTGACCGTGCCTTCCTTTGCTTTAAGCTTTCCTTGCATTGTCGTGCATTGCCTAGCCTTGGGTTGTCGTGCATTAACCTTGCCTAGCCTCACCGTGCCTTGCCTTGCGTTACCCTTTCCTTGCCTTGCCGTGCATTTCCTAGCCGTGTGTTGTCGTGCCTTAGCCTTGTTACCCCTTGCCGTGCCGTTCCTTCCGTTACCCTTGCCTTCCCTTGCTTTCCCTTTAGTTCCTTGCATTCCGTTACTCCTTGCTTGCTTACCGTGCATTGCCTAGCCTTGCGTTGGCTTTCCTTAGCCTTGCCTCGCCTGACAGTGCTTTCCCATGCGTTACCCTTTCCTTGCCTTGCCGTGCATTGCCTAGAGTGCGTTGTCGTGCCTTAGCCTTGTTTCCCCTTGCCTCCCGTTCCTTCCGTTACCATTGCCTTTCCTTGCTTACCTTTGCCTTCCTTACCTTCCGTTACTCTTTGCTTGCCTTCCCTGCATTGCCTAGCCTTGCGTTGTCGTGCCTTAGCCTTATCTCTTCTGACCGTGCCTTCCTTTGCTTTAAGCTTTACTTGCATTGTCGTGCATTGCCTAGCCTTGCGTTGTCGTGCATTAGCCTTGCCTAGCCTCACCGTGCCTTGCCTTGCGTTACCCTTTCCTTGCCTTGCCGTGCATTTCCTAGCCGTGTGTTGCCGTGCCTTAGCCTTGTTTCCCCTTGCCGTTGCGTGCCTTTTGTTACACTTGCCTTGCCTGGCTTTGCCTTGCCTTCCGTTCCTTCCGTTACTCTTTCCTTGCCTTGCCATGCATTGCCTAGCCCTGCGTTGTCGTGCCTTAGCCTTGTTACCCCTTGCCGTGCCGTTCCTTCCGTTACCCTTGCCTTCCCTTGCTTTCCCTTGCCTTCCTTGCGTTCCGTTACTCTTTGCTTGCTTTCCGTGCATTGCCTAGCCTTGCGTTGTCATGCCTTAGCCTTGCCTCGCCTGACCGTGCTTTCCCATGCGTTACCCTTTCCTTGCCTTGCCGTGCATTTCCTAGCGTGCGTTGTCGTGCCTTAGCCTTGTTTCCCCTTGCCGTGCCGTTCCTTCCGTTACCCTGGCCTTTCCTTCCTTTTCCTTGCCTTGCTTACCTTCCGTTACTCTTTGCTTGCCTTGCCTGAATTTCCTAGCCTTGCGTTGTCGTGCCTTAGCCTTATCTCGCCTGACCATGCCTTCCTTTGCTTTAAGCTTTCCTTGCATTGTCGTGCATCGCCTAGCCTTGCGTTTTCGTGCATAAGCCTTGCCTAGCCTCACCGTGCCTTTCCTTGCGTTACCCTTTGCTTGCCTTGCCGTGCATTGCCGAGCCGTGCGTTGTCGTGCCTTAGCCTTGTTTCCCCTTGCCGTGCCGTTCCTTCCGTTACACTTGCCTTTCTTTGGTTTCCCTTTCCTTCCTTACCTTCCGTTACTCTTTGCTTGCCTTCCGTGCATTGCCTAGCCTTGGGTTGTCGTGCCTTAGCCTTGCCTCGACTGACCGTGCTTTCCCATGCGTTACCCTTTCCTTGCCTTGCCTTGCATTGCCTAGCGTGCGTTGTCGTGCCTTAGCCTTGTTTGACCTTGCCGTGCCGTTCCTTCCGTTACACTTGCCTTTCTTTGCTTTCCCTTGCCTTCCTTACCTTCCGTTACTCTTTGCTTGCCTTCCGTGCATTGCCTAGCCTTGCGTTGTCGTGCCTTAGCCTTATCTCGCCTGACCGTGCCTTCCTTTGCTTTAAGCTTTCCTTGCATTGTCGTGCATTGCCTAGCCTTGCGTTGTCGTGCATTAGCCTTGCCTAGCCTCACCGTGCCTTGCCTTGCGTTACCCTTTCCTTGCCTTGCCGTGCATTGCCTAGCCGTGCGCTGTCGTGCCTTAGCCTTGATTCCCCTTGCCGTGGCGTGGCTTTTGTTACACTTCCCTTGCCTGGCTTTGCCTTGCCTTCCTTTCCTTCCGTTACTCTTTCCTTGCCTTGCCGTGCATTGCCTAGCCTTGCATTGTCGTGCCTTATCCTTGCCTCACCTGACCGTGCCTTCCCCTGCGTTACCCTTTCCTTGCCTTGCCGTGCATTGCCTAGCCCTGCGTTGTTGTGCCTTAGCCTTCTTACCCCTTGCCGTGCCGTTCCTTCCGTTACCCTTGCCTTCCCTTGCTTTCCCTTGCCTTCCTTGCGTTCCGTTACTCTTTGCTTGCTTTCCGTGCATTGCCTAGACTTGCGTTGTCATGCCTTAGCCTTGCCTCGCCTGACCGTGCTTTCCCATGCGTTACCCTTTCCTTGCCTTGCCGTGCATTGCCTAGCGTGCGTTGTCGTGCCTTAGCCTTGTTTCCCCTTGCCGTGCAGTTCCTTCCGTTACACTTGCCTTTCTTTGCTTTCCCTTGCCTTCCTTACCTTCCGTTACTCTTTGCTTGCCTTCCGTGCATTGCCTAGCCTTGCGTTGTCGTGCCTTAGCCTTGCCTCGCCTGAACGTGCTTTCCCATGCGTTACCCTTTCCTTGCCTTGCCGTGCATTGCCCAGCCTGCGTTGTCGTGCCTTAGCCTTGTTTCCCCTTGCCCTGCCGTTCCTTCCGTTACACTTGCCTTTCCTTGCTTTCCCTTGCCTTCCTTACCTTCCGTTACTCTTTGCTTGCCTTCCGTGCAATGCCTAGCCTTGCGTTGTCGTGCCTTAGCCTTGCCTCGCCTGACCGTGCTTTCCCATGCGTTACCCTTTCCTTGCCTTGCCGTTCATTGCCTAGCGTTCGGTGTCGTGCCTGAGACTTGTTCCCCCTTGCCGTGCCGTTCCTTCCGTTACCCTTGCCTTTCCTTGCTTTTCCTTGCCTTGCTTAACTTCCGTTACTCTTTGCTTGCCTTCCCTGAATTGCCTAGCCTTGCGTTGTCGTGCCTTTGCCTTATCTCGCCTGACCTTGCCTTCCTTTGCTTTAAGCTTTCCTTGCATTGTCGTGCATTGCCTAGCCTTGCGGTTTCGTGCATTAGCCTTGTCTAGCCTCACCGTGCATTGCGTTGCGTTACCCTTTGCTTGCCTTGCCGTGCATTGCCTAGCCGTGCGTTGTCGTGCCTTAGCCTTGTTTCCCCTTGCCGTGCAGTTCCTTCCGTTACACTTGCCTTTCTTTGCTTTCCCTTGCCTTCCTTACCTTCCGTTACTCTTTGCTTGCCTTCCGTGCATTGCCTAGCCTTGCGTTGTCGTGCCTTAGCCTTGCCTCGCCTGAACGTGCTTTCCCATGCGTTACCCTTTCCTTGCCTTGCCGTGCATTGCCCAGCCTGCGTTGCCGTGCCTTAGCCTTGTTTCCCCTTGCCGTGCAGTTCATTCCGTTACCCTTGCCTTTCCTTGCTTTTCCTTGCCTTGCTTACCTTCCGTTACTCTTTGCTTCCCTTCCCTGCATTGCCTAGCCTTGCGTTGTCGTGCCTTAGCCTTATCTCGCCTGACCGTGCCTTCCTTTGCTTTAAGCTTTCCTTGCATTGTCGTGCATTGCCTAGCCTTGCGTTGTCGTGCATAAGCCTTGCCTAGCCTCACCGTGCCTTGCCTTGCGTTACCCTTTCCTTGCCTTGCCGTGCATTGCCTAGCCGTGCGTTGTCGTGCCTTAGCCTTGTTTCCCCTTGCCGTGGCGTGCCTTTTGTTACACTTGCCTTTCCTGGCTTTGACTTGCCTTCCTTTCCTTCCGTTACTCTTTCCTTGCCTTGCCGTGCATTGCCTAGCCCTGCGTTGCCGTGCCTTAGCCTTGATACCCCTTGCCGTGCCGTTCCTTCCGTTACCCTTGCCTTCCCTTGCTTTCCCTTTCCTTCCTTGCGTTCCGTTACTCCTTGCTTGCTTTCCGTGCATTGCCTAGCCTTGCGTTGTCATGCCTTAGCCTTGCATCGCCTGACCGTGCTTTCCCATGCGTTACCCTTTCCTTGCCTTGCCGTGCATTTCCTAGCCGTGTGTTGTCGTGCCTTAGCCTTGTTACCCCTTGCAGTGCCGTTCCTTTCGTTACCCTTGCCTTCCCTTGCTTTCCCTTTCCTTCCTTGCATTCCGTTACTCTTTGCTTGCCTTCCGTGCATTGCCTAGCCTTGCGTTGTCGTGCCTTAGCCTTGCCTCGCCTGACCGTGCTTTCCCATGCGTTACCCTTTCCTTGCCTTGCCGTGCATTGCCTAGCGTGCGTTGTCGTGCATTAGACTTGTTTCCCCTTGCCGTGCCTTTCCTTCCGTTACCATTGCCTTTCCTTGCTTTCCCTTGCCTTCCTTACCTTCCGTTACTCTTTGCTTGCCTTCCCTGAATTTCCTAGCCTTGCCTTGTCGTGCCTTAGCCTTATCTCGCCTGCCCTTGCCTTCCTTTGCTTTAAGTTTCCTTGCATTGTCGTGCATCGCCTAGCCTTGCGTTTTCGTGCATTAGCCTTGCCTAGCCTCACCGTGCCTTTCCTTGCGTTAACTTTTGCTTGCCTTGCCGTGCATTGCCTAGCCGTGCGTTGTCGTGCCTTAGCCTTGTTTCCCCTTGCCGTGCCGTTCCTTCGGTTACACTTGCCTTTCTTTGCTTTCCCTTTCCTTCCTTACCTTCCGTTTCTCTTTGCTTGCCTTCCGTGCATTGCCTAGCCTTGCGTTGTCGTGCCTTAGCCTTGCCTCGCCTGAACGTGCTTTCCCATGCGTTACCCTTTCCTTGCCTTGCCGTGCATTGCCTGGTCTACGTTGCCGTGCCTTAGCCTTGTTTCCCCTTGCCGTGCCGTTCCTTCCATTACCCTTGCCTTCACTTGCTTTCCCTTGCCTTCCTTGCGTTCCGTTACTCTTTGCTTGCTTTCCGTGCATTGCCTAGCCTTGCGTTGTCATGCCTTAGCCTTGCCTCGCCTGACCGTGCTTTCCCATGCGTTACCCTTTCCTTGCCATGCCGTGCATTGCCTAGCGTGCGTTGTCGTACCTTAGCCTTGTTTCCCCTTGCCGTGCCGTTACTTCCGTTACCATTGCCTTTCCTTGCTTTCCCTTGAATTCCTTACCTTCCGTTACTCTTTGCTTGCCTTCCGTGCATTGCCTAGCATTCGTTGTCCTGCCTGAGCCTTATCTCGCCTGACCGTGCCTTCCTTTGCTTTAAGCTTTCCTTGCATTGTCGTGCATTGCCTAGCCTTGGGTTGTCGTGCATTAACCTTGCCTAGCCTCACCGTGCCTTGCCTTGCGTTACCCTTTCCTTGCCTTGCCGTGCATTTCCTAGCCGTGTGTTGTCGTGCCTTAGCCTTGTTACCCCTTGCCGTGCCGTTCCTTCCGTTACCCTTGCCTTCCCTTGCTTTCCCTTTAGTTCCTTGCATTCCGTTACTCCTTGCTTGCTTACCGTGCATTGCCTAGCCTTGCGTTGGCTTTCCTTAGCCTTGCCTCGCCTGACAGTGCTTTCCCATGCGTTACCCTTTCCTTGCCTTGCCGTGCATTGCCTAGAGTGCGTTGTCGTGCCTTAGCCTTGTTTCCCCTTGCCTCCCGTTCCTTCCGTTACCATTGCCTTTCCTTGCTTTCCTTTGCCTTCCTTACCTTCCGTTACTCTTTGCTTGCCTTCCCTGCATTGCCTAGCCTTGCGTTGTCGTGCCTTAGCCTTATCTCTTCTGACCGTGCCTTCCTTTGCTTTAAGCTTTACTTGCATTGTCGTGCATTGCCTAGCCTTGCGTTGTCGTGCATTAGCCTTGCCTAGCCTCACCGTGCCTTGCCTTGCGTTACCCTTTCCTTGCCTTGCCGTGCATTTCCTAGCCGTGTGTTGCCGTGCCTTAGCCTTGTTTCCCCTTGCCGTTGCGTGCCTTTTGTTACACTTGCCTTGCCTGGCTTTGCCTTGCCTTCCGTTCCTTCCGTTACTCTTTCCTTGCCTTGCCGTGCATTGCCTAGCCCTGCGTTGTCGTGCCTTAGCCTTGTTACCCCTTGCCGTGCCGTTCTTTCCGTTACCCTTGCCTTCCCTTGCTTTCCCTTGCCTTCCTTGCGTTCCGTTACTCTTCGCTTGCTTTCCGTGCATTGCCTAGACTTGCGTTGTCATGCGTTAGGCTTGCCTCGCATGACAGTTTTTTCCCATGCGTTACCCTTTCCTTGCCTTGCCGTGCATTGCCTAGCGTGCGTTGTCGTGCCTTAGCCTTGTTTCCCCTTGCCGTGCCGTTCCTTCCGTTACACTTGCCTTTCCTTCCTTTCCCTTGCCTTCCTTACCTTCCGGTACTCTTTGCTTGCCTTCCGTGCATTGCCTAGCCTTGCGTTGTCGTGCCTTAGCCTTATCTCGCCTGACCGTGCCTTCCTTTGCTTTAAGCTTTCCTTGCATTGTCGTGCATTGCCTAGCCTTGCGTTGTCGTGCATTAGCCTTGCCTAGCCTCACCGTGCCTTGCCTTGCCTTCCTTTCCTTCCGTTACTCTTTCCTTGCCTTGCCGTGCATTTCCTAGCCGTGTGTTGCCGTGCCTTAGCCTTGTTTCCCCTTGCCGTTGCGTGCCTTTTGTTACACTTGCCTTGCCTGGCTTTGCCTTGCCTTCCGTTCCTTCCGTTACTCTTTCCTTGCCTTGCCGTGCATTGCCTAGCCCTGCGTTGTCGTGCCTTAGCCTTGTTACCCCTTGCCGTGCCGTTCCTTCCGTTACCCTTGCCTTCCCTTGCTTTCCCTTGCCTTCCTTGCGTTCCGTTACTCTTTGCTTGCTTTCCGTGCATTGCCTAGCCTTGCGTTGTCATGCCTTAGCCTTGCCTCGCCTGACCGTGCTTTCCCATGCGTTACCCTTTCCTTGCCTTGCCGTGCATTTCCTAGCGTGCGTTGTCGTGCCTTAGCCTTGTTTCCCCTTGCCGTGCCGTTCCTTCCGTTACACTTGCCTTTCCTTGCTTTCCCTTGCCTTCCTTACCTTCCGTTACTCTTTGCTTGCCTTCTGTGCATTGCCTAGCCTTGCGTTGTCGTGCCTTAGCGTTGCCTCGCCTGACCGTGCTTTCAAATGCGTTACCCTTTCCTTTCCTTGCCGTTCATTGCCTAGCGTTCGGTGTCGTGCCTTAGACTTGTTTCCCCTTGCCGTGCCGTTCCTTCCGTTACCCTGGCCTTTGCTTCCTTTTCCTTGCCTTGCTTACCTTCCGTTACTCTTTGCTTGCCTTGCCTGAATTTCCTAGCCTTGCGTTGTCGTGCCTTAGCCTTATCTCGCCTGACCATGCCTTCCTTTGCTTTAAGCTTTCCTTGCATTGTCGTGCATCGCCTAGCCTTGCGTTTTCGTGCATAAGCCTTGCCTAGCCTCACCGTGCCTTTCCTTGCGTTACCCTTTGCTTGCCTTGCCGTGCATTGCCGAGCCGTGCGTTGTCGTGCCTTAGCCTTGTTTCCCCTTGCCGTGCCGTTCCTTCCGTTACACTTGCCTTTCTTTGCTTTCCCTTGCCTTCCTTACCTTCCGTTACTCTTTGCTTGCCTTCCGTGCATTGCCTAGCCTTGGGTTGTCGTGCCTTAGCCTTGCCTAGCCTCACCGTGCCTTGCCTTGCGTTACCCTTTCCTTGCCTTGCCGTGCATTGCCTAGCGTGCGTTGTCGTGCCTTAGCCTTGTTTCCCCTTGCCGTGCCGTTCCTTCCGTTACACTTGCCTTTCCTTGCTTTCCCTTGCCTTCCTTACCTTCCGTTACCCTTTCCTTGCCTTGCCGTGCATTGCCTAGCCGTGCGTTGTCGTGCCTTAGCCTTGATTCCCCTTGCCGTGGCGTGGCTTTTGTTACACTTCCCTTGCCTGGCTTTGCCTTGCCTTCCTTTCCTTCCGTTACTCTTTCCTTGCCTTGCCGTGCATTGCCTAGCCTTGCATTGTCGTGCCTTATCCTTGCCTCACCTGACCGTGCCTTCCCCTGCGTTACCCTTTCCTTGCCTTGCCGTGCATTGCCTAGCCCTGCGTTGTCGTGCCTTAGCCTTCTTACCCCTTGCCGTGCCGTTCCTTCCGTTACCCTTGCCTTCCCTTGCTTTCCCTTGCCTTCCTTGCGTTCCGTTACTCTTTGCTTGCCTTCCGTGCATTGCCTAGCCTTGCGTTGTCGTGCCTTAGCCTTGCCTCGCCTGAACGTGCTTTCCCATGCGTTACCCTTTCCTTGCCTTGCCGTGCATTGCCCAGCCTGCGTTGTCGTGCCTTAGCCTTGTTTCCCCTTGCCCTGCCGTTCCTTCCGTTACACTTGCCTTTCCTTGCTTTCCCTTGCCTTCCTTACCTTCCGTTACTCTTTGCTTGCCTTCCGTGCAATGCCTAGCCTTGCGTTGTCGTGCCTTAGCCTTGCCTCGCCTGACCGTGCTTTCCCATGCGTTACCCTTTCCTTGCCTTGCCGTTCATTGCCTAGCGTTCGGTGTCGTGCCTGAGACTTGTTCCCCCTTGCCGTGCCGTTCCTTCCGTTACCCTTGCCTTTCCTTGCTTTTCCTTGCCTTGCTTAACTTCCGTTACTCTTTGCTTGCCTTCCCTGAATTGCCTAGCCTTGCGTTGTCGTGCCTTTGCCTTATCTCGCCTGACCTTGCCTTCCTTTGCTTTAAGCTTTCCTTGCATTGTCGTGCATTGCCTAGCCTTGCGGTTTCGTGCATTAGCCTTGTCTAGCCTCACCGTGCATTGCGTTGCGTTACCCTTTGCTTGCCTTGCCGTGCATTGCCTAGCCGTGCGTTGTCGTGCCTTAGCCTTGTTTCCCCTTGCCGTGCAGTTCCTTCCGTTACACTTGCCTTTCTTTGCTTTCCCTTGCCTTCCTTACCTTCCGTTACTCTTTGCTTGCCTTCCGTGCATTGCCTAGCCTTGCGTTGTCGTGCCTTAGCCTTGCCTCGCCTGAACGTGCTTTCCCATGCGTTACCCTTTCCTTGCCTTGCCGTGCATTGCCCAGCCTGCGTTGCCGTGCCTTAGCCTTGTTTCCCCTTGCCGTGCAGTTCATTCCGTTACCCTTGCCTTTCCTTGCTTTTCCTTGCCTTGCTTACCTTCCGTTACTCTTTGCTTCCCTTCCCTGCATTGCCTAGCCTTGCGTTGTCGTGCCTTAGCCTTATCTCGCCTGACCGTGCCTTCCTTTGCTTTAAGCTTTCCTTGCATTGTCGTGCATTGCCTAGCCTTGCGTTGTCGTGCATAAGCCTTGCCTAGCCTCACCGTGCCTTGCCTTGCGTTACCCTTTCCTTGCCTTGCCGTGCATTGCCTAGCCGTGCGTTGTCGTGCCTTAGCCTTGTTTCCCCTTGCCGTGGCGTGCCTTTTGTTACACTTGCCTTTCCTGGCTTTGACTTGCCTTCCTTTCCTTCCGTTACTCTTTCCTTGCCTTGCCGTGCATTGCCTAGCCCTGCGTTGCCGTGCCTTAGCCTTGATACCCCTTGCCGTGCCGTTCCTTCCGTTACCCTTGCCTTCCCTTGCTTTCCCTTTCCTTCCTTGCGTTCCCTTACTCTTTGCTTGCTTTCCGTGCATTGCCTAGCCTTGCGTTGTCATGCCTTAGCCTTGCATCGCCTGACCGTGCTTTCCCATGCGTTACCCTTTCCTTGCCTTGCCGTGCATTGCCTAGCCCTGCGTTGCCGTCCCTTAGCCTTGTTACCCCTTGCAGTGCCGTTCCTTCCGTTACCCTTGCCTTCCCTTGCTTTCCCTTGCCTTCCTTGCGTTCCGTTACTCTTTGCTTGCCTTCCGTGCATTGCCTAGCCTTGCTTTGTCGTGCCTTAGCGTTGCCTCGCCTGACCGTGCTTTCAAATGCGTTACCCTTTCCTTGCCTTGCCGTTCATTGCCTAGCGTTCGGTGTCGTGCCTTAGACTTGTTTCCCCTTGCCGTGCCGTTCCTTCCGTTACCCTGGCCTTTCCTTCATTTTCCTTGCCTTGCTTACCTTCCGTTAGTCTTTGCTTGCCTTCCCTGAATTTCCTAGCCTTGCCTTGTCGTGCCTTAGCCTTATCTCGCCTGCCCTTGCCTTCCTTTGCTTTAAGTTTCCTTGCATTGTCGTGCATCGCCTAGCCTTGCGTTTTCGTGCATTAGCCTTGCCTAGCCTCACCGTGCCTTTCCTTGCGTTAACTTTTGCTTGCCTTGCCGTGCATTGCCTAGCCGTGCGTTGTCGTGCCTTAGCCTTGTTTCCCCTTGCCGTTCCGTTCCTTCGGTTACACTTGCCTTTCTTTGCTTTCCCTTGCCTTCCTTACCTTCCGTTACTCTTTGCTAGCCTTCCGTGCATTGCCTAGCCTTGCGTTGTCGTGCCTTAGCCTTGCCTCGCCTGAACGTGCTTTCCCATGCGTTACCCTTTCCTTGCCTTGCCGTGCATTGCCTGGTCTACGTTGCCGTGCCTTAGCCTTGTTTCCCCTTGCCGTGCCGTTCCTTCCATTACCCTTGCCTTCCCTTGCTTTCCCTTGCCTTCCTTGCGTTCCGTTACTCTTTGCTTGCTTTCCGTGCATTGCCTAGCCTTGCGCTGTCATGCCTTAGCCTTGCCTCGCCTGACCGTGCTTTCCCATGCGTTACCCTTTCCTTGCCTTGCCGTGCATTGCCTAGCGTGCGTTGTCGTACCTTAGCCTTGTTTCCCCTTGCCGTGCCGTTACTTCCGTTACCATTGCCTTTCCTTGCTTTCCCTTGAATTCCTTACCTTCCGTTACTCTTTGCTTGCCTTCCGTGCATTGCCTAGCATTCGTTGTCGTGCCTGAGCCTTATCTCGCCTGACCGTGCCTTCCTTTGCTTTAAGCTTTCCTTGCATTGTCGTGCATTGCCTAGCCTTGGGTTGTCGTGCATTAACCTTGCCTAGCCTCACCGTGCCTTGCCTTGCGTTACCCTTTCCTTGCCTTGCCGTGCATTTCCTAGCCGTGTGTTGTCGTGCCTTAGCCTTGTTACCCCTTGCCGTGCCGTTCCTTCCGTTACCCTTGCCTTCCCTTGCTTTCCCTTTAGTTCCTTGCATTCCGTTACTCCTTGCTTGCTTACCGTGCATTGCCTAGCCTTGCGTTGGCTTTCCTTAGCCTTGCCTCGCCTGACAGTGCTTTCCCATGCGTTACCCTTTCCTTGCCTTGCCGTGCATTGCCTAGAGTGCGTTGTCGTGCCTTAGCCTTGTTTCCCCTTGCCTCCCGTTCCTTCCGTTACCATTGCCTTTCCTTGCTTTCCTTTGCCTTCCTTACCTTCCGTTACTCTTTGCTTGCCTTCCCTGCATTGCCTAGCCTTGCGTTGTCGTGCCTTAGCCTTATCTCTTCTGACCGTGCCTTCCTTTGCTTTAAGCTTTACTTGCATTGTCGTGCATTGCCTAGCCTTGCGTTGTCGTGCATTAGCCTTGCCTAGCCTCACCGTGCCTTGCCTTGCGTTACCCTTTCCTTGCCTTGCCGTGCATTTCCTAGCCGTGTGTTGCCGTGCCTTAGCCTTGTTTCCCCTTGCCGTTGCGTGCCTTTTGTTACACTTGCCTTGCCTGGCTTTGCCTTGCCTTCCGTTCCTTCCGTTACTCTTTCCTTGCCTTGCCGTGCATTGCCTAGCCCTGCGTTGTCGTGCCTTAGCCTTGTTACCCCTTGCCGTGCCGTTCTTTCCGTTACCCTTGCCTTCCCTTGCTTTCCCTTGCCTTCCTTGCGTTCCGTTACTCTTTGCTTGCTTTCCGTGCAGTGCTTAGCCTTGCGTTGTCATGCGTTAGGCTTGCCTCGCATGACAGTTTTTTCCCATGCGTTACCCTTTCCTTGCCTTGCCGTGCATTGCCTAGCGTGCGTTGTCGTGCCTTAGCCTTGTTTCCCCTTGCCGTGCCGTTCCTTCCGTTACACTTGCCTTTCCTTCCTTTCCCTTGCCTTCCTTACCTTCCGGTACTCTTTGCTTGCCTTCCGTGCATTGCCTAGCCTTGCTTTGTCGTGCCTTAGCCTTATCTCGCCTGACCGTGCCTTCCTTTGCTTTAAGCTTTCCTTGCATTGTCGTGCATTGTCTAGCCTTGCGTTGTCGTGCATTAGCCTTGCCTAGCCTCACCGTGCCTTGCCTTGCGTTACCCTTTCCTTCCCTTGCCGTGCATTGCCTAGCCGTGCGTTGTCGTGCCTTAGCCTTGATTCCCCTTGCCGTGGCGTGCCTTTTGTTACACTTGCCTTGCCTGGCTTTGCCTTGCCTTCCTTTCCTTCCGTTACTCTTTCCTTGCCTTGCCGTGCATTGCCTAGCCTTGCATTGTCGTGCCTTATCCTTGCCTCACCTGACCGTGCCTTCCCCTGCGTTACCCTTTCCTTGCCTTGCCGTGCATTGCCTAGCCCTGCGTTGTCGTGCCTTAGCCTTCTTACCCCTTGCCGTGCCGTTCCTTCCGTTACCCTTGCCTTCCCTTGCTTTCCCTTGCCTTCCTTGCGTTCCGTTACTCTTTGCTTGCTTTCCGTGCATTGCCTAGCCTTGCGTTGTCATGCCTTAGCCTTGCCTCGCCTGACCGTGCTTTCCCATGCGTTACCCTTTCCTTGCCTTGCCGTGCATTTCCTAGCGTGCGTTGTCGTGCCTTAGCCTTGTTTCCCCTTGCCGTGCCGTTCCTTCCGTTACACTTGCCTTTCCTTGCTTTCCCTTGCCTTCCTTACCTTCCGTTACTCTTTGCTTGCCTTCTGTGCATTGCCTAGCCTTGCGTTGTCGTGCCTTAGCGTTGCCTCGCCTGACCGTGCTTTCAAATGCGTTACCCTTTCCTTTCCTTGCCGTTCATTGCCTAGCGTTCGGTGTCGTGCCTTAGACTTGTTTCCCCTTGCCGTGCCGTTCCTTCCGTTACCCTGGCCTTTGCTTCCTTTTCCTTGCCTTGCTTACCTTCCGTTACTCTTTGCTTGCCTTGCCTGAATTTCCTAGCCTTGCGTTGTCGTGCCTTAGCCTTATCTCGCCTGACCATGCCTTCCTTTGCTTTAAGCTTTCCTTGCATTGTCGTGCATTGCCTAGCCTTGCGTTTTCGTGCATTAGCCTTGCCTAGCCTCACCGTGCCTTTCCTTGCGTTACCCTTTGCTTGCCTTGCCGTGCATTGCCTAGCCGTGCGTTGTCGTGCCTTAGCCTTGTTTCCCCTTGCCGTGCCGTTCCTTCCGTTACACTTGCCTTTCTTTGCTTTCCCTTTCCTTCCTTACCTTCCGTTACTCTTTGCTTGCCTTCCGTGCATTGCCTAGCCTTGGGTTGTCGTGCCTTAGCCTTGCCTCGCCTGACCGTGCTTTCCCATGCGTTACCCTTTCCTTGCCTTGCCGTGCATTGCCTAGCGTGCGTTGTCGTGCCTTAGCCTTGTTTGACCTTGCCGTGCCGTTCCTTCCGTTACACTTGCCTTTCTTTGCTTTCCCTTGCCTTCCTTACCTTCCGTTACTCTTTGCTTGCCTTCCGTGCATTGCCTAGCCTTGCGTTGTCGTGCCTTAGCCTTATCTCGCCTGACCGTGCCTTCCTTTGCTTTAAGCTTTCCTTGCATTGTCGTGCATTGCCTAGCCTTGCGTTGTCGTGCATTAGTCTTGCCTAGCCTCACCGTGCCTTGCCTTGCGTTACCCTTTCCTTGCCTTGCCGTGCATTGCCTAGCCGTGCGTTGTCGTGCCTTAGCCTTGATTCCCCTTGCCGTGGCGTGGCTTTTGTTACACTTCCCTTGCCTGGCTTTGCCTTGCCTTCCTTTCCTTCCGTTACTCTTTCCTTGCCTTGCCGTGCATTGCCTAGCCTTGCATTGTCGTGCCTTATCCTTGCCTCACCTGACCGTGCCTTCCCCTGCGTTACCCTTTCCTTGCCTTGCCGTGCATTGCCTAGCCCTGCGTTGTCGTGCCTTAGCCTTCTTACCCCTTGCCGTGCCGTTCCTTCCGTTACCCTTGCCTTCCCTTGCTTTCCCTTGCCTTCCTTGCGTTCCGTTACCCTTTGCTTGCTTTCCGTGCATTGCCTAGCCTTGCGTTGTCATGCCTTAGCCTTGCCTCGCCTGACCGTGCTTTCCCATGCGTTACCCTTTCCTTGCCTTGCCGTGCATTGCCTAGCGTGCGTTGTCGTGCCTTAGCCTTGTTTCCCCTTGCCGTGCAGTTCCTTCCGTTACACTTGCCTTTCTTTGCTTTCCCTTGCCTTCCTTACCTTCCGTTACTCTTTGCTTGCCTTCCGTGCATTGCCTAGCCTTGCGTTGTCGTGCCTTAGCCTTGCCTCGCCTGAACGTGCTTTCCCATGCGTTACCCTTTCCTTGCCTTGCCGTGCATTGCCCAGCCTGCGTTGCCTTGCCTTAGACTTGTTTCCCCTTGCCGTGCAGTTCATTCCGTTACCCTTGCCTTTCCTTGCTTTTCCTTGCCTTGCTTACCTTCCGTTACTCTTTGCTTCCCTTCCCTGCATTGCCTAGCCTTGCGTTGTCGTGCCTTAGCCTTATCTCGCCTGACCGTGCCTTCCTTTGCTTTAAGCTTTCCTTGCATTGTCGTGCATTGCCTAGCCTTGCGTTGTCGTGCATTAGCCTAGCCTAGCCTCACCGTGCCTTGCCTTGCGTTACCCTTTCCTTGCCTTGCCGTGCATTGCCTAGCGTGCGTTGTCGTGCCTTAGCCTTGATACCCCTTGCCGTGCCGTTCCTTCCGTTACCCTTGCCTTCCCTTGCTTTCCCTTGCCTTCCTTGCGTCCCCTTACTCTT
Source organism: Macrotis lagotis (assembly GCF_037893015.1). NCBI lineage: Eukaryota > Metazoa > Chordata > Mammalia > Peramelemorphia > Peramelidae > Macrotis > Macrotis lagotis. The sequence continues at coordinate 90,287 of NW_027422360.1, forward strand.
TGCTTGCTTTCCGTGCATTGCCTAGCCTTGCGTTGTCATGCCTTAGCCTTGCATCGCCTGACCGTGCTTTCCCATGCGTTACCCTTTCCTTGCCTTGCCGTGCATTGCCTAGCCCTGCGTTGCCGTCCCTTAGCCTTGTTACCCCTTGCAGTGCCGTTCCTTCCGTTACCCTTGCCTTCCCTTGCTTTCCCTTGCCTTCCTTGCGTTCCGTTACTCTTTGCTTGCCTTCCGTGCATTGCCTAGCCTTGCTTTGTCGTGCCTTAGCGTTGCCTCGCCTGACCGTGCTTTCAAATGCGTTACCCTTTCCTTTCCTTGCCGTTCATTGCCTAGCGTTCGGTGTCGTGCCTTAGACTTGTTTCCCCTTGCCGTGCCGTTCCTTCCGTTACCCTGGCCTTTCCTTCCTTTTCCTTGCCTTGCTTACCTTCCGTTAGTCTTTGCTTGCCTTCCCTGAATTTCCTAGCCTTGCCTTGTCGTGCCTTAGCCTTATCTCGCCTGCCCTTGCCTTCCTTTGCTTTAAGTTTCCTTGCATTGTCGTGCATCGCCTAGCCTTGCGTTTTCGTGCATTAGCCTTGCCTAGCCTCACCGTGCCTTTCCTTGCGTTAACTTTTGCTTGCCTTGCCGTGCATTGCCTAGCCGTGCGTTGTCGTGCCTTAGCCTTGTTTCCCCTTGCCGTTCCGTTCCTTCCGTTACACTTGCCTTTCTTTGCTTTCCCTTGCCTTCCTTACCTTCCGTTACTCTTTGCTAGCCTTCCGTGCATTGCCTAGCCTTGCGTTGTCGTGCCTTAGCCTTGCCTCGCCTGAACGTGCTTTCCCATGCGTTACCCTTTCCTTGCCTTGCCGTGCATTGCCTGGCCTACGTTGCCGTGCCTTAGCCTTGTTTCCCCTTGCCGTGCCGTTCCTTCCATTACCCTTGCCTTCCCTTGCTTTCCCTTGCCTTCCTTGCGTTCCGTTACTCTTTGCTTGCTTTCCGTGCATTGCCTAGCCTTGCGTTGTCATGCCTTAGCCTTGCCTCGCCTGACCGTGCTTTCCCATGCGTTACCCTTTCCTTGCCTTGCCGTGCATTGCCTAGCGTGCGTTGTCGTGCCTTAGCCTTGTTTCCCCTTGCCGTGCCGTTCCTTCCGTTACCATTGCCTTTCCTTGCTTTCCCTTGACTTCCTTACCTTCCGTTACTCTTTGCTTGCCTTCCGTGCATTGCCTAGCCTTTCGTTGTCGTGCCTGAGCCTTATCTCGCCTGACCGTGCCTTCCTTTGCTTTAAGCTTTCCTTGCATTGTCGTGCATTGCCTAGCCTTGGGTTGTCGTGCATTAACCTTGCCTAGCCTCACCGTGCCTTGCCTTGCGTTACCCTTTCCTTGCCTTGCCGTGCATTTCCTAGCCGTGTGTTGTCGTGCCTTAGCCTTGTTACCCCTTGCCGTGCCGTTCCTTCCGTTACCCTTGCCTTCCCTTGCTTTCCCTTTCCTTCCTTGCATTCCGTTACTCCTTGCTTGCTTACCGTGCATTGCCTAGCCTTGCGTTGGCTTTCCTTAGCCTTGCCTCGCCTGACCGTGCTTTCCCATGCGTTACCCTTTCCTTGCCTTGCCGTGCATTGCCTAGCGTGCGTTGTCGTGCCTTAGCCTTGTTTCCCCTTGCCTCCCGTTCCTTCCGTTACCATTGCCTTTCCTTGCTTTCCTTTGCCTTCCTTACCTTCCGTTACTCTTTGCTTGCCTTCCCTGCATTGCCTAGCCTTGCGTTGTCGTGCCTTAGCCTTATCTCTTCTGACCGTGCCTTCCTTTGCTTTAAGCTTTACTTGCATTGTCGTGCATTGCCTAGCCTTGCGTTGTCGTGCATTAGCCTTGCCTAGCCTCACCGTGCCTTGCCTTGCGTTAACCTTTCCTTGCCTTGCCGTGCATTTCCTAGCCGTGTGTTGCTGTGCCTTAGCCTTGTTTCCCCTTGCCGTTGCGTGCCTTTTGTTACACTTGCCTTGCCTGGCTTTGCCTTGCCTTCCGTTCCTTCCGTTACTCTTTCCTTGCCTTGCCGTGCATTGCCTACCCCTGCGTTGTCGTGCCTTAGCCTTGTTACACCTTGCCGTGCCGTTCCTTCCGTTACCCTTGCCTTCCCTTGCTTTCCCTTGCCTTCCTTGCGTTCCGTTACTCTTTGCTTGCTTTCCGTGCATTGCCTAGCCTTGCGTTGTCATGCCTTAGGCTTGCCTCGCCTGACCGTGCTTTCCCATGCGTTACCCTTTCCTTGCCTTGCCGTGCATTGCCTAGCGTGCGTTGTCGTGCCTTAGCCTTGTTTCCCCTTGCCGTGCCGTTCCTTCCGTTACACTTGCCTTTCCTTGCTTTCCCTTGCCTTCCTTACCTTCCGGTACTCTTTGCTTGCCTTCCGTGCATTGCCTAGCCTTGCTTTGTCGTGCCTTAGCCTTATCTCGCCTGACCGTGCCTTCCTTTGCTTTGAGCTTTCCTTGCATTGTCGTGCATTGTCTAGCCTTGCGTTGTCGTGCATTGGCCTTGCCTAGCCTCACCGTGCCTTGCCTTGCGTTACCCTTTCCTTCCCTTGCCGTGCATTGCCTAGCCGTGCGTTGTCGTGCCTTAGCCTTGATTTCCCTTGCCGTGGCGTGCCTTTTGTTACACTTGCCTTGCCTGGCTTTGCTTTGCCTTCCTTTCCTTCCGTTACTCTTTCCTTGCCTTGCCGTGCATTGCCTAGCCTTGCATTGTCGTGCCTTATCCTTGCCTCACCTGACCGTGCCTTCCCCTGCGTTACCCTTTCCTTGCCTTGCCGTGCATTGCCTAGCCCTGCGTTGTCGTGCCTTAGCCTTCTTACCCCTTGCCGTGCCGTTCCTTCCGTTACCCTTGCCTTCCCTTGCTTTCCCTTGCCTTCCTTGCGTTCCGTTACTCTTTGCTTGCTTTCCGTGCATTGCCTAGCCTTGCGTTGTCATGCCTTAGCCTTGCCTCGCCTGACCGTGCTTTCCCATGCGTTACCCTTTCCTTGCCTTGCCGTGCATTGCCTAGCGTGCGTTGTCGTGCCTTAGCCTTGTTTCCCCTTGCCGTGCCGTTCCTTCCGTTACCATTGCCTTTCCTTGCTTTCCCTTGCCTTCCTTACCTTCCGTTACTCTTTGCTTGCCTTCCGTGCATTGCCTAGCCTTGCGTTGTCGTGCCTTAGCCTTATCTCGCCTGACCGTGCCTTCCTTTGCTTTAAGCTTTCCTTGCATTGTCATGCATTGCCTAGCCTTGCGTAATCGTGCATTAACCTTGCCTAGCCTCACCGTGCCTTGCCTTCCGTTACCCTTTCCTTGCCTTGCCGTGCATTTCCTAGCCGTGTGTTGTCGTGCCTTAGCCTTGTTACCCCTTGCCGTGCCGTTCCTTCCGTTACCCTTGCCTTCCCTTGCTTTCCCTTTCCTTCCTTGCATTCTGTTACTCCTTGCTTGCTTTCCGTGCATTGCCTAGCCTTGCGTTGGCTTTCCTTAGCCTTGCCTCGCCTGACCGTGCTTTCCCATGCGTTACCCTTTCCTTGCCTTGCCGTGCATTGCCTAGCGTGCGTTGTCGTGCCTTAGCCTTGTTTCCCCTTGCCGTGCCGTTCCTTCCGTTACACTTGCCTTTCTTTGCTTTCCCTTGCCTTCCTTACCTTCCGTTACTCTTTTCTTGCCTTGCCGTGCATTGCCTAGCCGTGCGTTGTCGTGCCTTAGCCTTGCCTCCCCTGACCGTTCTTTCCCATGCGTTACCCTTTCCTTCCCTTGCCGTGCATTGCCTAGCGTGCGTTGTCGTGCCTTAGACTTGTTTCCCCTTGCCGTGCCGTTCCTTCCCTTACCATTGCCTTTCCTTGCTTTCCTTTGCCTTCCTTACATTCCGTTACTCTTTGCTTGCCTTCCCTGCATTGCCTAGCCTTGCGTTGTCGTGCCTTAGCCTTATCTCTTCTAACCGTGCCTTCCTTTGCTTTAAGCTTTACTTGCATTGTCGTGCATTGCCTAGCCTTGCGTTGTCGTGCATTAGCCTTGCCTAGCCTCACCGTGCCTTGCCTTGCGTTACCCTTTCCTTGCCTTGCCTTGCATTTCCTAGCCGTGCGTTGTCGTGCCTTAGCCTTGTTTCCCCTTGCCGTTGCGTGCCTTTTGTTACACTTGCCTTGCCTGGCTTTGCCTTGCCTTCCTTTCCTTCCGTTACTCTTTCCTTGCCTTGCCGTGCATTGCCTAGCCTTGCATTGTCGTGCCTTATCCTTGCCTCACCTGACCGTGCCTTCCTCTGCGTTACCCTTTCCTTGCCTTGCCGTGCATTGCCTAGCCCTGCGTTGTCGTGAATTAGCCTTGTTACCCCTTGCCGTGCCGTTCCTTCCGTTACCCTTGCCTTCCCTTGCTTTCCCTTGCCTTCCTTGCGTTCCGTTACTCTTTGCTTGCTTTCCGTGCATTGCCTAGCCTTGCGTTGTCATGCCTTAGGCTTGCCTCGCCTGACCGTGCTTTCCCATTCGTTACCCTTTCCTTGCCTTGCCGTGCATTGCCTGGCCTACGTTGCCGTGCCTTAGCCTTGTTTCCCCTTGCCGTGCCGTTCCTTCCATTACCCTTGCCTTCCCTTGCTTTCCCTTGCCTTCCTTGCGTTCCGTTACTCTTTGCTTGCTTTCCGTGCATTGCCTAGCCTTGCGTTGTCATGCCTTAGCCTTGCCTCGCCTGACCGTGCTTTCCCATGCGTTACCCTTTCCTTGCCTTGCCGTGCATTGCCTAGCGTGCGTTGTCGTGCCTTAGCCTTGTTTCCCCTTGCCGTGCCGTTCCTTCCCTTACCATTGCCTTTCCTTGCTTTCCCTTGACTTCCTTACCTTCCGTTACTCTTTGCTTGCCTTCCGTGCATTGCCTAGCCTTTCGTTGTCGTGCCTGAGCCTTATCTCGCCTGACCGTGCCTTCCTTTGCTTTAAGCTTTCCTTGCATTGTCGTGCATTGCCTAGCCTTGGGTTGTCGTGCATTAACCTTGCCTAGCCTCATCGTGCCTTGCCTTGCGTTACCCTTTCCTTGCCTTGCCGTGCATTTCCTAGCCGTGTGTTGTCGTGCCTTAGCCTTGTTACCCCTTGCCGTGCCGTTCCTTCCGTTACCCTTGCCTTCCCTTGCTTTCCCTTTCCTTCCTTGCATTCCGTTACTCCTTGCTTGATTACCGTGCATTGCCTAGCCTTGCGTTGGCTTTCCTTAGCCTTGCCTCGCCTGACCGTGCTTTCCCATGCGTTACCCTTTCCTTGCCTTGCCGTGCATTGCCTAGCGTGCGTTGTCGTGCCTTAGCCTTGTTTCCCCTTGCCTCCCATTCCTTCCGTTACCATTGCCTTTCCTTACTTTCCTTTGCCTTCCTTACCTTCTGTTACTCTTTGCTTGCCTTCCCTGCATTGCCTAGCCTTGCGTTGTCGTGCCTTAGCCTTATCTCTTCTGACCGTGCCTTCCTTTGCTTTAAGCTTTACTTGCATTGTCGTGCATTGCCTAGCCTTGCGTTGTCGTGCATTAGCCTTGCCTAGCCTCACCGTGCCTTGCCTTGCGTTACCCTTTCCTTGCCTTGCCGTGCATTTCCTAGCCGTGTGTTGCTGTGCCTTAGCCTTGTTTCCCCTTGCCGTTGCGTGCCTTTTGTTACACTTGCCTTGCCTGGCTTTGCCTTGCCTTCCGTTCCTTCCGTTACTCTTTCCTTGCCTTGCCGTGCATTGCCTACCCCTGCGTTGTCGTGCCTTAGCCTTGTTACCCCTTGCCGTGCCGTTCCTTCCGTTACCCTTGCCTTCCCTTGCTTTCCCTTGCCTTCCTTGCGTTCCGCTACTCTTTGCTTGCTTTCCGTGCATTGCCTAGCCTTGCGTTGTCATGCCTTAGGCTTGCCTCGCCTGACCGTGCTTTCCCATGCGTTACCCTTTCCTTGCCTTGCCGTGCATTGCCTAGCGTGCGTTGTCGTGCCTTAGCCTTGTTTCCCCTTGCCGTGCCGTTCCTTCCGTTACACTTGCCTTTCCTTGCTTTCCCTTGCTTCCTTACCTTCCGGTACTCTTTGCTTGCCTTCCGTGCATTGCCTAGCCTTGCTTTGTTGTGCCTTAGCCTTATCTCGCCTGACCGTGCCTTCCTTTGCTTTAAGCTTTCCTTGCATTGTCGTGCATTGTCTAGCCTTGCGTTGTCGTGCATTGGCCTTGCCTAGCCTCACCGTGCCTTGCCTTGCGTTACCCTTTCCTTCCCTTGCCGTGCATTGCCTAGCCGTGCGTTGTCGTGCCTTAGCCTTGATTCCCCTTGCCGTGGCGTGCCTTTTGTTACACTTGCCTTGCCTGGCTTTGCCTTGCCTTCCTTTCCTTCCGTTACTCTTTCCTTGCCTTGCCGTGCATTGCCTAGCCTTGCATTGTCGTGCCTTATCCTTGCCTCACCTGACCGTGCCTTCCCCTGCGTTACCCTTTCCTTGCCTTGCCGTGCATTGCCTAGCCCTGCGTTGTCGTGCCTTAGCCTTCTTACCCCTTACCGTGCCGTTCCTTCCGTTACCCTTGCCTTCCCTTGCTTTCCCTTGCCTTCCTTGCGTTCCGTTACTCTTTGCTTGCTTTCCGTGCATTGCCTAGCCTTGCGTTGTCATGCCTTAGCCTTGCCCCGCCTGACCGTGCTTTCCCATGCGTTACCCTTTCCTTGCCTTGCCGTGCATTTCCTAGCGTGCGTTGTCGTGCCTTAGCCTTGTTTCCCCTTGCCGTGCCGTTCCTTCCGTTACACTTGCCTTTCTTTGCTTTCCCTTGCCTTCCTTTCCTTCCGTTACTCTTTGCTTGCCTTCCGTGCATTGCCTAGCCTTGCGTTGTCGTGCCTTAGCGTTGCCTCGCCTGACCGTGCTTTCAAATGCGTTACCCTTTCCTTGCCTTGCCGTTCATTGCCTAGCGTTCGGTGTCGTGCCTTAGACTTGTTTCCCCTTGCCGTGCCGTTCCTTCCGTTACCCTGGCCTTTGCTTCCTTTTCCTTGCCTTGCTTACCTTCCGTTACTCTTTGCTTGCCTTGCCTGAATTTCCTAGCCTTGCGTTGTCGTGCCTTAGCCTTATCTCGCCTGACCATGCCTTCCTTTGCTTTAAGCTTTCCTTGCATTGTCGTGCATCGCCTAGCCTTGCGTTTTCGTGCATTAGCCTTGCCTAGCCTCACCGTGCCTTTCCTTGCGTTACCCTTTGCTTGCCTTGCCGTGCATTGCCTAGCCGTGCGTTGTCGTGCCTTAGCCTTGTTTCCCCTTGCCGTGCCGTTCCTTCCGTTACACTTGCCTTTCTTTGCTTTCCCTTTCCTTCCTTAACTTCCGTTACTCTTTGCTTGCCTTCCGTGCATTGCCTAGCCTTGGGTTGTCGTGCCTTAGCCTTGCCTCGCCTGACCGTGCTTTCCCATGCGTTACCCTTTCCTTGACTTGCCGTGCATTGCCTAGCGTGCGTTGTCGTGCCTTAGCCTTGTTTCCCCTTGCCGTGCCGTTCCTTCCGTTACCATTGCCTTTCCTTGCTTTCCCTTGCCTTCCTTACCTTCCGTTACTCTTTGCTTGCCTTCCGTGCATTCCCTAGCCTTTCGTTGTCGTGCCTTAGCCTTATCTCTTCTAACCGTGCCTTCCTTTGCTTTAAGCTTTACTTGCATTGTCGTGCATTGCCTAGCCTTGCGTTGTCGTGCATTAGCCTTGCCTAGCCTCACCGTGCCTTGCCTTGCGTTACCCTTTCCTTGCCTTGCCTTGCATTTCCTAGCCGTGCGTTGTCGTGCCTTAGCCTTGTTTCCCCTTGCCGTTGCGTGCCTTTTGTTACACTTGCCTTGCCTGGCTTTGCCTTGCCTTCCTTTCCTTCCGTTACTCTTTCCTTGCCTTGCCGTGCATTGCCTAGCCTTGCATTGTCGTGCCTTATCCTTGCCTCACCTGACCGTGCCTTCCCCTGCGTTACCCTTTCCTTGCCTTGCCGTGCATTGCCTAGCCCTGCGTTGTCGTGAATTAGCCTTGTTACCCCTTGCCGTGCCGTTCCTTCCGTTACCCTTGCCTTCCCTTGCTTTCCCTTGCCTTCCTTGCGTTCCGTTACTCTTTGCTTGCTTTCCGTGCATTGCCTAGCCTTGCGTTGTCATGCCTTAGGCTTGCCTCGCCTGACCGTGCTTTCCCATTCGTTACCCTTTCCTTGCCTTGCCGTACATTGCCTAGCGTGCGTTGTCGTGCCTTAGCCTTGTTTCCCCTTGCCGTGCCGTTCCTTCCGTTACACTTGCCTTTCTTTGCTTTCCCTTGCCTTCCTTACCTTCCGTTACTCTTTGCTTGCCTTCCGTGCATTGCCTAGCCTTGCGTTGTCGTGCCTTAGCCTTATCTCGCCTGACCGTGCCTTCCTTTGCTTTAAGCTTTCCTTGCATTGTCGTGCATTGCCTAGCCTTGCGTTGTCGTGCATTAGCCTTGCCTGGCCTCACCGTGCCTTGCCTTGCGTTACCCTTTCCTTGCCTTGCCGTGCATTGCCTAGCCGTGCGTTGTCGTGCCTTAGCCTTGATTCCCCTTGCCGTGGCGTGGCTTTTGTTACACTTGCCTTGCCTGGCTTTGCCTTGCCTTCCTTTCCTTCCGTTACTCTTTCCTTGCCTTGCCGTGCATTGCCTAGCCTTGCATTGTCGTGCCTTATCCTTGCCTCACCTGACCGTGCCTTCCCCTGCGTTACCCTTTCCTTGCCTTGCCGTGCATTGCCTAGCCCTGCGTTGCCGTCCCTTAGCTTTGTTACCCCTTGCAGTGCCGTTCCTTCCGTTACCCTTGCCTTCCCTTGCTTTCCCTTGCCTTCCTTGCGTTCCGTTACTCTTTGCTTGCCTTCCGTGCATTGCCTAGCCTTGCTTTGTCGTGCCTTAGCGTTGCCTCGCCTGACCGTGCTTTCAAATGCGTTACCCTTTCCTTGCCTTGCCGTTCATTGCCTAGCGTTCGGTGTCGAGCCTTAGACTTGTTTCCCCTTGCCGTGCCGTTCCTTCCGTTACCCTGGCCTTTCCTTCCTTTTCCTTGCCTTGCTTACCTTCCGTTAGTCTTTGCTTGCCTTCCCTGAATTTCCTAGCCTTGCCTTGTCGTGCCTTAGCCTTATCTCGCCTGCCCTTGCCTTCCTTTGCTTTAAGTTTCCTTGCATTGTCGTGCATCGCCTAGCCTTGCGTTTTCGTGCATTAGCCTTGCCTAGCCTCACCGTGCCTTTCCTTGCGTTAACTTTTGCTTGCCTTGCCGTGCATTGCCTAGCCGTGCGTTGTCGTGCCTTAGCCTTGTTTCCCCTTGCCGTTCCGTTCCTTCCGTTACACTTGCCTTTCTTTGCTTTCCCTTGCCTTCCTTACCTTCCGTTACTCTTTGCTAGCCTTCCGTGCATTGCCTAGCCTTGCGTTGTCGTGCCTTAGCCTTGCCTCGCCTGAACGTGCTTTCCCATGCGTTACCCTTTCCTTGCCTTGCCGTGCATTGCCTGGCCTACGTTGCCGTGCCTTAGCCTTGTTTCCCCTTGCCGTGCCGTTCCTTCCATTACCCTTGCCTTCCCTTGCTTTCCCTTGCCTTCCTTGCGTTCCGTTACTCTTTGCTTGCTTTCCGTGCATTGCCTAGCCTTGCGTTGTCATGCCTTAGCCTTGCCTCGCCTGACCGTGCTTTCCCATGCGTTACCCTTTCCTTGCCTTGCCGTGCATTGCCTAGCGTGCGTTGTCGTGCCTTAGCCTTGTTTCCCCTTGCCGTGCCGTTCCTTCCGTTACCATTGCCTTTCCTTGCTTTCCCTTGACTTCCTTACCTTCCGTTACTCTTTGCTTGCCTTCCGTGCATTGCCTAGCCTTTCGTTGTCGTGCCTGAGCCTTATCTCGCCTGACCGTGCCTTCCTTTGCTTTAAGCTTTCCTTGCATTGTCGTGCATTGCCTAGCCTTGGGTTGTCGTGCATTAACCTTGCCTAGCCTCACCGTGCCTTGCCTTGCGTTACCCTTTCCTTGCCTTGCCGTGCATTTCCTAGCCGTGTGTTGTCGTGCCTTAGCCTTGTTACCCCTTGCCGTACCGTTCCTTCCGTTACCCTTGCCTTCCCTTGCTTTCCCTTTCCTTCCTTGCATTCCGTTACTCCTTGCTTGCTTACCGTGCATTGCCTAGCCTTGCGTTGGCTTTCCTTAGCCTTGCCTCGCCTGACCGTGCTTTCCCATGCGTTACCCTTTCCTTGCCTTGCCGTGCATTGCCTAGCGTGCGTTGTCGTGCCTTAGCCTTGTTTCCCCTTGCCTCCCGTTCCTTCCGTTACCATTGCCTTTCCTTGCTTTCCTTTGCCTTCCTTACCTTCCGTTACTCTTTGCTTGCCTTCCCTGCATTGCCTAGCCTTGCGTTGTCGTGCCTTAGCCTTATCTCTTCTGACCGTGCCTTCCTTTGCTTTAAGCTTTACTTGCATTGTCGTGCATTGCCTAGCCTTGCGTTGTCGTGCATTAGCCTTGCCTAGCCTCACCGTGCCTTGCCTTGCGTTACCCTTTCCTTGCCTTGCCGTGCATTTCCTAGCCGTGTGTTGCTGTGCCTTAGCCTTGTTTCCCCTTGCCGTTGCGTGCCTTTTGTTACACTTGCCTTGCCTGGCTTTGCCTTGCCTTCCGTTCCTTCCGTTACTCTTTCCTTGCCTTGCCGTGCATTGCCTACCCCTGCGTTGTCGTGCCTTAGCCTTGTTACACCTTGCCGTGCCGTTCCTTCCGTTACCCTTGCCTTCCCTTGCTTTCCCTTGCCTTCCTTGCGTTCCGTTACTCTTTGCTTGCTTTCCGTGCATTGCCTAGCCTTGCGTTGTCATGCCTTAGGCTTGCCTCGCCTGACCGTGCTTTCCCATGCGTTACCCTTTCCTTGCCTTGCCGTGCATTGCCTAGCGTGCGTTGTCGTGCCTTAGCCTTGTTTCCCCTTGCCGTGCCGTTCCTTCCGTTACACTTGCCTTTCCTTGCTTTCCCTTGCCTTCCTTACCTTCCGGTACTCTTTGCTTGCCTTCCGTGCATTGCCTAGCCTTGCTTTGTCGTGCCTTAGCCTTATCTCGCCTGACCGTGCCTTCCTTTGCTTTGAGCTTTCCTTGCATTGTCGTGCATTGTCTAGCCTTGCGTTGTCGTGCATTGGCCTTGCCTAGCCTCACCGTGCCTTGCCTTGCGTTACCCTTTCCTTCCCTTGCCGTGCATTGCCTAGCCGTGCGTTGTCGTGCCTTAGCCTTGATTTCCCTTGCCGTGGCGTGCCTTTTGTTACACTTGCCTTCCCTGGCTTTGCTTTGCCTTCCTTTCCTTCCGTTACTCTTTCCTTGCCTTGCCGTGCATTGCCTAGCCTTGCATTGTCGTGCCTTATCCTTGCCTCACCTGACCGTGCCTTCCCCTGCGTTACCCTTTCCTTGCCTTGCCGTGCATTGCCTAGCCCTGCGTTGTCGTGCCTTAGCCTTCTTACCCCTTGCCGTGCCGTTCCTTCCGTTACCCTTGCCTTCCCTTGCTTTCCCTTGCCTTCCTTGCGTTCCGTTACTCTTTGCTTGCTTTCCGTGCATTGCCTAGCCTTGCGTTGTCATGCCTTAGCCTTGCCTCGCCTGACCGTGCTTTCCCATGCGTTACCCTTTCCTTGCCTTGCCGTGCATTGCCTAGCGTGCGTTGTCGTGCCTTAGCCTTGTTTCCCCTTGCCGTGCCGTTCCTTCCGTTACCATTGCCTTCCCTTGCTTTCCCTTGCCTTCCTTGCGTTCCGTTACTCTTTGCTTGCTTTCCGTGCATTGCCTAGCCTTGCGTTGTCATGCCTTAGCCTTGCCCCGCCTGACCGTGCTTTCCCATGCGTTACCCTTTCCTTGCCTTGCCGTGCATTTCCTAGCGTGCGTTGTCGTGCCTTAGCCTTGTTTCCCCTTGCCGTGCCGTTCCTTCCGTTACACTTGCCTTTCCTTGCTTTCCCTTGCCTTCCTTTCCTTCCGTTACTCTTTGCTTGCCTTCTGTGCATTGCCTAGCCTTGCGTTGTCGTGCCTTAGCGTTGCCTCGCCTGACCGTGCTTTCAAATGCGTTACCCTTTCCTTGCCTTGCCGTTCATTGCCTAGCGTTCGGTGTCGTGCCTTAGACTTGTTTCCCCTTGCCGTGCCGTTCCTTCCGTTACCCTGGCCTTTGCTTCCTTTTCCTTGCCTTGCTTACCTTCCGTTACTCTTTGCTTGCCTTGCCTGAATTTCCTAGCCTTGCGTTGTCGTGCCTTAGCCTTATCTCGCCTGACCATGCCTTCCTTTGCTTTAAGCTTTCCTTGCATTGTCGTGCATCGCCTAGCCTTGCGTTTTCGTGCATTAGCCTTGCCTAGCCTCACCGTGCCTTTCCTTGCGTTACCCTTTGCTTGCCTTGCCGTGCATTGCCTAGCCGTGCGTTGTCGTGCCTTAGCCTTGTTTCCCCTTGCCGTGCCGTTCCTTCCGTTACACTTGCCTTTCTTTGCTTTCCCTTTCGTTCCTTACCTTCCGTTTCTCTTTGCTTGCCTTCCGTGCATTGCCTAGCCTTGGGTTGTCGTGCCTTAGCCTTGCCTCGCCTGACCGTGCTTTCCCATGCGTTACCCTTTCCTTGCCTTGCCGTGCATTGCCTAGCGTGCGTTGTCGTGCCTTAGCCTTGTTTCCCCTTGCCGTGCCGTTCCTTCCGTTACCATTGCCTTTCCTTGCTTTCCCTTGCCTTCCTTTCCTTCCGTTACTCTTTGCTTGCCTTCCGTGCATTGCCTAGCCTTGCGTTGTCGTGCCTTAGCCTTATCTCTTCTAACCGTGCCTTCCTTTGCTTTAAGCTTTACTTGCATTGTCGTGCATTGCCTAGCCTTGCGTTGTCGTGCATTAGCCTTGCCTAGCCTCACCGTGCCTTACCTTGCGTTACCCTTTCCTTGCCTTGCCTTGCATTTCCTAGCCGTGCGTTGTCGTGCCTTAGCCTTGTTTCCCCTTGCCGTTGCGTGCCTTTTGTTACACTTGCCTTGCCTGGCTTTGCCTTGCCTTCCTTTCCTTCCGTTACTCTTTCCTTGCCTTGCCGTGCATTGCCTAGCCTTGCATTGTCGTGCCTTATCCTTGCCTCACCTGACCGTGCCTTCCCCTGCGTTACCCTTTCCTTGCCTTGCCGTGCATTGCCTAGCCCTGCGTTGTCGTGAATTAGCCTTGTTACCCCTTGCCGTGCCGTTCCTTCCGTTACCCTTGCCTTCCCTTGCTTTCCCTTGCCTTCCTTGCGTTCCGTTACTCTTTGCTTGCTTTCCGTGCACTGCCTAGCCTTGCGTTGTCATGCCTTAGGCTTGCCTCGCCTGACCGTGCTTTCCCATGCGTTACCCTTTCCTTGCCTTGCCGTACATTGCCTAGCGTGCGTTGTCGTGCCTTAGCCTTGTTTCCCCTTGCCGTGCCGTTCCTTCCGTTACGCTTGCCTTTCCTTGCTTTCCCTTGCCTTCCTTACCTTCCGTTACTCTTTGCTTGCCTTCCGTGCATTGCCTAGCCTTGCGTTGTCGTGCCTTAGCCTTATCTCGCCTGACCGTGCCTTCCTTTGCTTTAAGCTTTCCTTGCATTGTCGTGCATTGTCTAGCCTTGCGTTGTCGTGCATTGGCCTTGCCTAGCCTCACCGTGCCTTGCCTTGCGTTACCCTTTCCTTCCCTTGCCGTGCATTGCCTAGCCGTGCGTTGTCGTGCCTTAGCCTTGATTCCCCTTGCCGTGGCGTGCCTTTTGTTACACTTGCCTTGCCTGGCTTTGCCTTGCCTTCCTTTCCTTCCGTTACTCTTTCCTTGCCTTGCCGTGCATTGCCTAGCCTTGCATTGTCGTGCCTTATCCTTGCCTCACCTGACCGTGCCTTCCCCTGCGTTACCCTTTCCTTGCCTTGCCGTGCATTGCCTAGCCCTGCGTTGTCGTGCCTTAGCCTTCTTACCCCTTACCGTGCCGTTCCTTCCGTTACCCTTGCCTTCCCTTGCTTTCCCTTGCCTTCCTTGCGTTCCGTTACTCTTTGCTTGCTTTCCGTGCATTGCCTAGCCTTGCGTTGTCATGCCTTAGCCTTGCCCCGCCTGAACGTGCTTTCCCATGCGTTACCCTTTCCTTGCCTTGCCGTGCATTTCCTAGGTTACGTTGTCGTGCCTTAGCCTTGTTTCCCCTTGCCGTGCCGTTCCTTCCGTTACACTTGCCTTTCCTTGCTTTCCCTTGCCTTCCTTTCCTTCCGTTACTCTTTGCTTGCCTTCTGTGCATTGCCTAGCCTTGCGTTGTCGTGCCTTAGCGTTGCCTCGCCTGACCGTGCTTTCAAATGCGTTACCCTTTCCTTGCCTTGCCGTTCATTGCCTAGCGTTCGGTGTCGTGCCTTAGACTTGTTTCCCCTTGCCGTGCCGTTCCTTCCGTTACCCTGGCCTTTGCTTCCTTTTCCTTGCCTTGCTTACCTTCCGTTACTCTTTGCTTGCCTTGCCTGAATTTCCTAGCCTTGCGTTGTCGTGCCTTAGCCTTATCTCGCCTGACCATGCCTTCCTTTGCTTTAAGCTTTCCTTGCATTGTCGTGCATCGCCTAGCCTTGCGTTTTCGTGCATTAGCCTTGCCTAGCCTCACCGTGCCTTTCCTTGCGTTACCCTTTGCTTGCCTTGCCGTGCATTGCCTAGCCGTGCGTTGTCGTGCCTTAGCCTTGTTTCCCCTTGCCGTGCCGTTCCTTCCGTTACACTTGCCTTTCTTTGCTTTCCCTTTCCTTCCTTAACTTCCGTTACTCTTTGCTTGCCTTCCGTGCATTGCCTAGCCTTGGGTTGTCGTGCCTTAGCCTTGCCTCGCCTGACCGTGCTTTCCCATGCGTTACCCTTTCCTTGACTTGCCGTGCATTGCCTAGCGTGCGTTGTCGTGCCTTAGCCTTGTTTCCCCTTGCCGTGCCGTTCCTTCCGTTACCATTGCCTTTCCTTGCTTTCCCTTGCCTTCCTTACCTTCCGTTACTCTTTGCTTGCCTTCCGTGCATTCCCTAGCCTTTCGTTGTCGTGCCTTAGCCTTATCTCTTCTAACCGTGCCTTCCTTTGCTTTAAGCTTTACTTGCATTGTCGTGCATTGCCTAGCCTTGCGTTGTCGTGCATTAGCCTTGCCTAGCCTCACCGTGCCTTGCCTTGCGTTACCCTTTCCTTGCCTTGCCTTGCATTTCCTAGCCGTGCGTTGTCGTGCCTTAGCCTTGTTTCCCCTTGCCGTTGCGTGCCTTTTGTTACACTTGCCTTGCCTGGCTTTGCCTTGCCTTCCTTTCCTTCCGTTACTCTTTCCTTGCCTTGCCGTGCATTGCCTAGCCTTGCATTGTCGTGCCTTATCCTTGCCTCACCTGACCGTGCCTTCCCCTGCGTTACCCTTTCCTTGCCTTGCCGTGCATTGCCTAGCCCTGCGTTGTCGTGAATTAGCCTTGTTACCCCTTGCCGTGCCGTTCCTTCCGTTACCCTTGCCTTCCCTTGCTTTCCCTTGCCTTCCTTGCGTTCCGTTACTCTTTGCTTGCTTTCCGTGCATTGCCTAGCCTTGCGTTGTCATGCCTTAGGCTTGCCTCGCCTGACCGTGCTTTCCCATTCGTTACCCTTTCCTTGCCTTGCCGTACATTGCCTAGCGTGCGTTGTCGTGCCTTAGCCTTGTTTCCCCTTGCCGTGCCGTTCCTTCCGTTACACTTGCCTTTCTTTGCTTTCCCTTGCCTTCCTTACCTTCCGTTACTCTTTGCTTGCCTTCCGTGCATTGCCTAGCCTTGCGTTGTCGTGCCTTAGCCTTATCTCGCCTGACCGTGCCTTCCTTTGCTTTAAGCTTTCCTTGCATTGTCGTGCATTGCCTAGCCTTGCGTTGTCGTGCATTAGCCTTGCCTGGCCTCACCGTGCCTTGCCTTGCGTTACCCTTTCCTTGCCTTGCCGTGCATTGCCTAGCCGTGCGTTGTCGTGCCTTAGCCTTGATTCCCCTTGCCGTGGCGTGGCTTTTGTTACACTTGCCTTGCCTGGCTTTGCCTTGCCTTCCTTTCCTTCCGTTACTCTTTCCTTGCCTTGCCGTGCATTGCCTAGCCTTGCATTGTCGTGCCTTATCCTTGCCTCACCTGACCGTGCCTTCCCCTGCGTTACCCTTTCCTTGCCTTGCCGTGCATTGCCTAGCCCTGCGTTGCCGTCCCTTAGCTTTGTTACCCCTTGCAGTGCCGTTCCTTCCGTTACCCTTGCCTTCCCTTGCTTTCCCTTGCCTTCCTTGCGTTCCGTTACTCTTTGCTTGCCTTCCGTGCATTGCCTAGCCTTGCTTTGTCGTGCCTTAGCGTTGCCTCGCCTGACCGTGCTTTCAAATGCGTTACCCTTTCCTTGCCTTGCCGTTCATTGCCTAGCGTTCGGTGTCGAGCCTTAGACTTGTTTCCCCTTGCCGTGCCGTTCCTTCCGTTACCCTGGCCTTTCCTTCCTTTTCCTTGCCTTGCTTACCTTCCGTTAGTCTTTGCTTGCCTTCCCTGAATTTCCTAGCCTTGCCTTGTCGTGCCTTAGCCTTATCTCGCCTGCCCTTGCCTTCCTTTGCTTTAAGTTTCCTTGCATTGTCGTGCATCGCCTAGCCTTGCGTTTTCGTGCATTAGCCTTGCCTAGCCTCACCGTGCCTTTCCTTGCGTTAACTTTTGCTTGCCTTGCCGTGCATTGCCTAGCCGTGCGTTGTCGTGCCTTAGCCTTGTTTCCCCTTGCCGTTCCGTTCCTTCCGTTACACTTGCCTTTCTTTGCTTTCCCTTGCCTTCCTTACCTTCCGTTACTCTTTGCTAGCCTTCCGTGCATTGCCTAGCCTTGCGTTGTCGTGCCTTAGCCTTGCCTCGCCTGAACGTGCTTTCCCATGCGTTACCCTTTCCTTGCCTTGCCGTGCATTGCCTGGCCTACGTTGCCGTGCCTTAGCCTTGTTTCCCCTTGCCGTGCCGTTCCTTCCATTACCCTTGCCTTCCCTTGCTTTCCCTTGCCTTCCTTGCGTTCCGTTACTCTTTGCTTGCTTTCCGTGCATTGCCTAGCCTTGCGTTGTCATGCCTTAGCCTTGCCTCGCCTGACCGTGCTTTCCCATGCGTTACCCTTTCCTTGCCTTGCCGTGCATTGCCTAGCGTGCGTTGTCGTGCCTTAGCCTTGTTTCCCCTTGCCGTGCCGTTCCTTCCGTTACCATTGCCTTTCCTTGCTTTCCCTTGACTTCCTTACCTTCCGTTACTCTTTGCTTGCCTTCCGTGCATTGCCTAGCCTTTCGTTGTCGTGCCTGAGCCTTATCTCGCCTGACCGTGCCTTCCTTTGCTTTAAGCTTTCCTTGCATTGTCGTGCATTGCCTAGCCTTGGGTTGTCGTGCATTAACCTTGCCTAGCCTCACCGTGCCTTGCCTTGCGTTACCCTTTCCTTGCCTTGCCGTGCATTTCCTAGCCGTGTGTTGTCGTGCCTTAGCCTTGTTACCCCTTGCCGTACCGTTCCTTCCGTTACCCTTGCCTTCCCTTGCTTTCCCTTTCCTTCCTTGCATTCCGTTACTCCTTGCTTGCTTACCGTGCATTGCCTAGCCTTGCGTTGGCTTTCCTTAGCCTTGCCTCGCCTGACCGTGCTTTCCCATGCGTTACCCTTTCCTTGCCTTGCCGTGCATTGCCTAGCGTGCGTTGTCGTGCCTTAGCCTTGTTTCCCCTTGCCTCCCGTTCCTTCCGTTACCATTGCCTTTCCTTGCTTTCCTTTGCCTTCCTTACCTTCCGTTACTCTTTGCTTGCCTTCCCTGCATTGCCTAGCCTTGCGTTGTCGTGCCTTAGCCTTATCTCTTCTGACCGTGCCTTCCTTTGCTTTAAGCTTTACTTGCATTGTCGTGCATTGCCTAGCCTTGCGTTGTCGTGCATTAGCCTTGCCTAGCCTCACCGTGCCTTGCCTTGCGTTACCCTTTCCTTGCCTTGCCGTGCATTTCCTAGCCGTGTGTTGCTGTGCCTTAGCCTTGTTTCCCCTTGCCGTTGCGTGCCTTTTGTTACACTTGCCTTGCCTGGCTTTGCCTTGCCTTCCGTTCCTTCCGTTACTCTTTCCTTGCCTTGCCGTGCATTGCCTACCCCTGCGTTGTCGTGCCTTAGCCTTGTTACACATTGCCGTGCCGTTCCTTCCGTTACCCTTGCCTTCCCTTGCTTTCCCTTGCCTTCCTTGCGTTCCGTTACTCTTTGCTTGCTTTCCGTGCATTGCCTAGCCTTGCGTTGTCATGCCTTAGGCTTGCCTCGCCTGACCGTGCTTTCCCATGCGTTACCCTTTCCTTGCCTTGCCGTGCATTGCCTAGCGTGCGTTGTCGTGCCTTAGCCTTGTTTCCCCTTGCCGTGCCGTTCCTTCCGTTACACTTGCCTTTCCTTGCTTTCCCTTGCCTTCCTTACCTTCCGGTACTCTTTGCTTGCCTTCCGTGCATTGCCTAGCCTTGCTTTGTCGTGCCTTAGCCTTATCTCGCCTGACCGTGCCTTCCTTTGCTTTGAGCTTTCCTTGCATTGTCGTGCATTGTCTAGCCTTGCGTTGTCGTGCATTGGCCTTGCCTAGCCTCACCGTGCCTTGCCTTGCGTTACCCTTTCCTTCCCTTGCCGTGCATTGCCTAGCCGTGCGTTGTCGTGCCTTAGCCTTGATTTCCCTTGCCGTGGCGTGCCTTTTGTTACACTTGCCTTCCCTGGCTTTGCTTTGCCTTCCTTTCCTTCCGTTACTCTTTCCTTGCCTTGCCGTGCATTGCCTAGCCTTGCATTGTCGTGCCTTATCCTTGCCTCACCTGACCGTGCCTTCCCCTGCGTTACCCTTTCCTTGCCTTGCCGTGCATTGCCTAGCCCTGCGTTGTCGTGCCTTAGCCTTCTTACCCCTTGCCGTGCCGTTCCTTCCGTTACCCTTGCCTTCCCTTGCTTTCCCTTGCCTTCCTTGCGTTCCGTTACTCTTTGCTTGCTTTCCGTGCATTGCCTAGCCTTGCGTTGTCATGCCTTAGCCTTGCCTCGCCTGACCGTGCTTTCCCATGCGTTACCCTTTCCTTGCCTTGCCGTGCATTGCCTAGCGTGCGTTGTCGTGCCTTAGCCTTGTTTCCCCCTTGCCGTGCCGTTCCTTCCGTTACCATTGCCTTCCCTTGCTTTCCCTTGCCTTCCTTGCGTTCCGTTACTCTTTGCTTGCTTTCCGTGCATTGCCTAGCCTTGCGTTGTCATGCCTTAGCCTTGCCCCGCCTGACCGTGCTTTCCCATGCGTTACCCTTTCCTTGCCTTGCCGTGCATTTCCTAGCGTGCGTTGTCGTGCCTTAGCCTTGTTTCCCCTTGCCGTGCCGTTCCTTCCGTTACACTTGCCTTTCCTTGCTTTCCCTTGCCTTCCTTTCCTTCCGTTACTCTTTGCTTGCCTTCTGTGCATTGCCTAGCCTTGCGTTGTCGTGCCTTAGCGTTGCCTCGCCTGACCGTGCTTTCAAATGCGTTACCCTTTCCTTGCCTTGCCGTTCATTGCCTAGCGTTCGGTGTCGTGCCTTAGACTTGTTTCCCCTTGCCGTGCCGTTCCTTCCGTTACCCTGGCCTTTGCTTCCTTTTCCTTGCCTTGCTTACCTTCCGTTACTCTTTGCTTGCCTTGCCTGAATTTCCTAGCCTTGCGTTGTCGTGCCTTAGCCTTATCTCGCCTGACCATGCCTTCCTTTGCTTTAAGCTTTCCTTGCATTGTCGTGCATCGCCTAGCCTTGCGTTTTCGTGCATTAGCCTTGCCTAGCCTCACCGTGCCTTTCCTTGCGTTACCCTTTGCTTGCCTTGCCGTGCATTGCCTAGCCGTGCGTTGTCGTGCCTTAGCCTTGTTTCCCCTTGCCGTGCCGTTCCTTCCGTTACACTTGCCTTTCTTTGCTTTCCCTTTCCTTCCTTACCTTCCGTTACTCTTTGCTTGCCTTCCGTGCATTGCCTAGCCTTGGGTTGTCGTGCCTTAGCCTTGCCTCGCCTGACCGTGCTTTCCCATGCGTTACCCTTTCCTTGCCTTGCCGTGCATTGCCTAGCGTGCGTTGTCGTGCCTTAGCCTTGTTTCCCCTTGCCGTGCCGTTCCTTCCGTTACCATTGCCTTTCCTTGCTTTCCCTTGCCTTCCTTACCTTCCGTTACTCTTTGCTTGCCTTCCGTGCATTGCCTAGCCTTGCGTTGTCGTGCCTTAGCCTTATCTCTTCTAACCGTGCCTTCCTTTGCTTTAAGCTTTACTTGCATTGTCGTGCATTGCCTAGCCTTGCGTTGTCGTGCATTAGCCTTGCCTAGCCTCACCGTGCCTTACCTTGCGTTACCCTTTCCTTGCCTTGCCTTGCATTTCCTAGCCGTGCGTTGTCGTGCCTTAGCCTTGTTTCCCCTTGCCGTTGCGTGCCTTTTGTTACACTTGCCTTGCCTGGCTTTGCCTTGCCTTCCTTTCCTTCCGTTACTCTTTCCTTGCCTTGCCGTGCATTGCCTAGCCTTGCATTGTCGTGCCTTATCCTTGCCTCACCTGACCGTGCCTTCCCCTGCGTTACCCTTTCCTTGCCTTGCCGTGCATTGCCTAGCCCTGCGTTGTCGTGAATTAGCCTTGTTACCCCTTGCCGTGCCGTTCCTTCCGTTACCCTTGCCTTCCCTTGCTTTCCCTTGCCTTCCTTGCGTTCCGTTACTCTTTGCTTGCTTTCCGTGCACTGCCTAGCCTTGCGTTGTCATGCCTTAGGCTTGCCTCGCCTGACCGTGCTTTCCCATTCGTTACCCTTTCCTTGCCTTGCCGTACATTGCCTAGCGTGCGTTGTCGTGCCTTAGCCTTGTTTCCCCTTGCCGTGCCGTTCCTTCCGTTACGCTTGCCTTTCTTTGCTTTCCCTTGCCTTCCTTACCTTCCGTTACTCTTTGCTTGCCTTCCGTGCATTGCCTAGCCTTGCGTTGTCGTGCCTTAGCCTTATCTCGCCTGACCGTGCCTTCCTTTGCTTTAAGCTTTCCTTGCATTGTCGTGCATTGCCTAGCCTTGCGTTGTCGTGCATTAGCCTTGCCTGGCCTCACCGTGCCTTGCCTTGCGTTACCCTTTCCTTGCCTTGCCGTGCATTGCCTAGCCGTGCGTGGTCGTGCCTTAGCCTTGATTCCCCTTGCCGTGGCGTGGCTTTTGTTACACTTGCCTTGCCTGGCTTTGCCTTGCCTTCCTTTCCTTCCGTTACTCTTTCCTTGCCTTGCCGTGCATTGCCTAGCCTTGCATTGTCGTGCCTTATCCTTGCCTCACCTGACCGTGCCTTCCCCTGCGTTACCCTTTCCTTGGCTGGCCGTGCATTGCCTAGCCCTGCGTTGCCGTCCCTTAGCCTTGTTACCCCTTGCAGTGCCGTTCCTTCTGTTACCCTTGCCTTCCCTTGCTTTCCCTTGCCTTCCTTGCGTTCCGTTACTCTTTGCTTGCCTTCCGTGCATTGCCTAGCCTTGCTTTGTCGTGCCTTAGCCTTGCCTCGCCTGACCGTGCTTTCCCATGCGTTACCCTTTCCTTGCCTTGCCGTTCATTGCCTAGCGTTCGGTGTCGTGCCTTAGACTTGTTTCCCCTTGCCGTGCCGTTCCTTCCGTTACCCTGGCCTTTCCTTCCTTTTCCTTGCCTTGCTTACCTTCCGTTAGTCTTTGCTTGCCTTCCGTGCATTGCCTAGCCTTGCGTTGTCGTGCCTTAGCCTTATCTCGCCTGACCGTGCCTTCCTTTGCTTTAAGCTTTCCTTGCATTGTCGTGCATTGCCTAGCCTTGCGTTGTCGTGCATTAGCCTTGCCTAGCCTCACCGTGCCTTTCCTTGCGTTAACTTTTGCTTGCCTTGCCGTGCATTGCCTAGCCGTGCGTTGTCGTGCCTTAGCCTTGTTTCCCCTTGCCGTGCCGTTCCTTTCGTTACACTTGCCTTTCTTTGCTTTCCCTTGCCTTCCTTACCTTCCGTTACTCTTTGCTTGCCTTCCGTGCATTGCCTAGCCTTGCGTTGTCGTGCCTTAGCCTTGCCTCGCCTGAACGTGCTTTCCCATGTGTTACCCTTTCCTTGCCTTGCCGTGCATTGCCTGGCCTACGTTGCCGTGCCTTAGCCTTGTTTCCCCTTGCCGTGCCGTTCCTTCCATTACCCTTGCCTTCCCTTGCTTTCCCTTGCCTTCCTTGCGTTCCGTTACTCTTTGCTTGCTTTCCGTGCATTGCCTAGCCTTGCGTTGTCATGCCTTAGCCTTGCCTCGCCTGACCGTGCTTTCCCATGCGTTACCCTTTCCTTGCCTTGCCGTGCATTGCCTAGCGTGCGTTGTCGTGCCTTAGCCTTGTTTCCCCTTGCCGTGCCGTTCCTTCCGTTACCATTGCCTTTCCTTGCTTTCCCTTGACTTCCTTACCTTCCGTTACTCTTTGCTTGCCTTCCGTGCATTGCCTAGCCTTTCGTTGTCGTGCCTGAGCCTTATCTCGCCTGACCGTGCCTTCCTTTGCTTTAAGCTTTCCTTGCATTGTCGTGCATTGCCTAGCCTTGGGTTGTCGTGCATTAACCTTGCCTAGCCTCACCGTGCCTTGCCTTGCGTTACCCTTTCCTTGCCTTGCCGTGCATTTCCTAGCCGTGTGTTGTCGTGCCTTAGCCTTGTTACCCCTTGCCGTACCGTTCCTTCCGTTACCCTTGCCTTCCCTTGCTTTCCCTTTCCTTCCTTGCATTCCGTTACTCCTTGCTTGCTTACCGTGCATTGCCTAGCCTTGCGTTGGCTTTCCTTAGCCTTGCCTCGCCTGACCGTGCTTTCCCATGCGTTACCCTTTCCTTGCCTTGCCGTGCATTGCCTAGCGTGCGTTGTCGTGCCTTAGCCTTGTTTCCCCTTGCCTCCCGTTCCTTCCGTTACCATTGCCTTTCCTTGCTTTCCTTTGCCTTCCTTACCTTCCGTTACTCTTTGCTTGCCTTCCCTGCATTGCCTAGCCTTGCGTTGTCGTGCCTTAGCCTTATCTCTTCTGACCGTGCCTTCCTTTGCTTTAAGCTTTACTTGCATTGTCGTGCATTGCCTAGCCTTGCGTTGTCGTGCATTAGCCTTGCCTAGCCTCACCGTGCCTTGCCTTGCGTTACCCTTTCCTTGCCTTGCCGTGCATTTCCTAGCCGTGTGTTGCTGTGCCTTAGCCTTGTTTCCCCTTGCCGTTGCGTGCCTTTTGTTACACTTGCCTTGCCTGGCTTTGCCTTGCCTTCCGTTCCTTCCGTTACTCTTTCCTTGCCTTGCCGTGCATTGCCTACCCCTGCGTTGTCGTGCCTTAGCCTTGTTACACCTTGCCGTGCCGTTCCTTCCGTTACCCTTGCCTTCCCTTGCTTTCCCTTGCCTTCCTTGCGTTCCGTTACTCTATGCTTGCTTTCCGTGCATTGCCTAGCCTTGCGTTGTCATGCCTTAGGCTTGCCTCGCCTGACCGTGCTTTCCCATGCGTTACCCTTTCCTTGCCTTGCCGTGCATTGCCTAGCGTGCGTTGTCGTGCCTTAGCCTTGTTTCCCCTTGCCGTGCCGTTCCTTCCGTTACACTTGCCTTTCCTTGCTTTCCCTTGCCTTCCTTACCTTCCGGTACTCTTTGCTTGCCTTCCGTGCATTGCCTAGCCTTGCTTTGTCGTGCCTTAGCCTTATCTCGCCTGACCGTGCCTTCCTTTGCTTTGAGCTTTCCTTGCATTGTCGTGCATTGTCTAGCCTTGCGTTGTCGTGCATTGGCCTTGCCTAGCCTCACCGTGCCTTGCCTTGCGTTACCCTTTCCTTCCCTTGCCGTGCATTGCCTAGCCGTGCGTTGTCGTGCCTTAGCCTTGATTTCCCTTGCCGTGGCGTGCCTTTTGTTACACTTGCCTTGCCTGGCTTTGCTTTGCCTTCCTTTCCTTCCGTTACTCTTTCCTTGCCTTGCCGTGCATTGCCTAGCCTTGCATTGTCGTGCCTTATCCTTGCCTCACCTGACCGTGCCTTCCCCTGCGTTACCCTTTCCTTGCCTTGCCGTGCATTGCCTAGCCCTGCGTTGTCGTGCCTTAGCCTTCTTACCCCTTGCCGTGCCGTTCCTTCCGTTACCCTTGCCTTCCCTTGCTTTCCCTTGCCTTCCTTGCGTTCCGTTACTCTTTGCTTGCTTTCCGTGCATTGCCTAGCCTTGCGTTGTCATGCCTTAGCCTTGCCTCGCCTGACCGTGCTTTCCCATGCGTTACCCTTTCCTTGCCTTGCCGTGCATTGCCTAGCGTGCGTTGTCGTGCCTTAGCCTTGTTTCCCCTTGCCGTGCCGTTCCTTCCGTTACACTTGCCTTTCTTTGCTTTCCCTTGCCTTCCTTACCTTCCGTTACTCTTTGCTTCCCTTCCGTGCATTGCCTAGCCTTGCGTTGTCGTGCCTTAGCCTTATCTCGCCTGACCGTGCCTTCCTTTGCTTTAAGCTTTCCTTGCATTGTCGTGCATTGCCTAGCCTTGCGTTGTCGTGCATTAGCCTTGCCTGGCCTCACCGTGCCTTGCCTTGCGTTACCCTTTCCTTGCCTTGCCGTGCATTGCCTAGCCGTGCGTTGTCGTGCCTTAGCCTTGATTCCCCTTGCCGTGGCGTGGCTTTTGTTACACTTGCCTTGCCTGGCTTTGCCTTGCCTTCCTTTCCTTCCGTTACTCTTTCCTTGCCTTGCCGTGCATTGCCTAGCCTTGCATTGTCGTGCCTTATCCTTGCCTCACCTGACCGTGCCTTCCCCTGCGTTACCCTTTCCTTGCCTTGCCGTGCATTGCCTAGCCCTGCGTTGCCGTCCCTTAGCCTTGTTACCCCTTGCAGTGCCGTTCCTTCCGTTACCCTTGCCTTCCCTTGCTTTCCCTTGCCTTCCTTGCGTTCCGTTACTCTTTGCTTGCCTTCCGTGCATTGCCTAGCCTTGCTTTGTCGTGCCTTAGCGTTGCCTCGCCTGACCGTGCTTTCAAATGCGTTACCCTTTCCTTGCCTTGCCGTTCATTGACTAGCGTTCGGTGTCGTGCCTTAGACTTGTTTCCCCTTGCCGTGCCGTTCCTTCCGTTACCCTGGCCTTTCCTTCCTTTTCCTTGCCTTGCTTACCTTCCGTTAGTCTTTGCTTGCCTTCCCTGAATTTCCTAGCCTTGCCTTGTCGTGCCTTAGCCTTATCTCGCCTGCCCTTGCCTTCCTTTGCTTTAAGTTTCCTTGCATTGTCGTGCATCGCCTAGCCTTGCGTTTTCGTGCATTAGCCTTGCCTAGCCTCACCGTGCCTTTCCTTGCGTTAACTTTTGCTTGCCTTGCCGTGCATTGCCTAGCCGTGCGTTGTCGTGCCTTAGCCTTGTTTCCCCTTGCCGTTCCGTTCCTTCCGTTACACTTGCCTTTCTTTGCTTTCCCTTGCCTTCCTTACCTTCCGTTACTCTTTGCTAGCCTTCCGTGCATTGCCTAGCCTTGCGTTGTCGTGCCTTAGCCTTGCCTCGCCTGAACGTGCTTTCCCATGCGTTACCCTTTACTTGCCTTGCCGTGCATTGCCTGGCCTACGTTGCCGTGCCTTAGCCTTGTTTCCCCTTGCCGTGCCGTTCCTTCCATTACCCTTGCCTTCCCTTGCTTTCCCTTGCCTTCCTTGCGTTCCGTTACTCTTTGCTTGCTTTCCGTGCATTGCCTAGCCTTGCGTTGTCATGCCTTAGCCTTGCCTCGCCTGACCGTGCTTTCCCATGCGTTACCCTTTCCTTGCCTTGCCGTGCATTGCCTAGCGTGCGTTGTCGTGCCTTAGCCTTGTTTCCCCTTGCCGTGCCGTTCCTTCCGTTACCATTGCCTTTCCTTGCTTTCCCTTGACTTCCTTACCTTCCGTTACTCTTTGCTTGCCTTCCGTGCATTGCCTAGCCTTTCGTTGTCGTGCCTGAGCCTTATCTCGCCTGACCGTGCCTTCCTTTGCTTTAAGCTTTCCTTGCATTGTCGTGCATTGCCTAGCCTTGGGTTGTCGTGCATTAACCTTGCCTAGCCTCACCGTGCCTTGCCTTGCGTTACCCTTTCCTTGCCTTGCCGTGCATTGCCTAGCGTGCGTTGTCGTGCCTTAGCCTTGTTTCCCCTTGCCGTACCGTTCCTTCCGTTACCATTGCCTTTCCTTGCTTTCCTTTGCCTTCCTTACCTTCCGTTACTCTTTGCTTGCCTTCCCTGCATTGCCTAGCCTTGCGTTGTCGTGCCTTAGCCTTATCGCTTCTGACCGTGCCTTCCTTTGCTTTAAGCTTTACTTGCATTGTCGTGCATTGCCTAGCCTTGCGTTGTCGTGCATTAGCCTTGCCTAGCCTCACCGTGCCTTGCCTTGCGTTACCCTTTCCTTGCCTTGCCGTGCATTTCCTAGCCGTGTGTTGCTGTGCCTTAGCCTTGTTTCCCCTTGCCGTTGCGTGCCTTTTGTTACACTTGCCTTGCCTGGCTTTGCCTTGCCTTCCGTTCCTTCCGTTACTCTTTCCTTGCCTTGCCGTGCATTGCCTACCCCTGCGTTGTCGTGCCTTAGCCTTGTTACACATTGCCGTGCCGTTCCTTCCGTTACCCTTGCCTTCCCTTGCTTTCCCTTGCCTTCCTTGCGTTCCGTTACTCTTTGCTTGCTTTCCGTGCATTGCCTAGCCTTGCGTTGTCATGCCTTAGGCTTGCCTCGCCTGACCGTGCTTTCCCATGCGTTACCCTTTCCTTGCCTTGCCGTGCATTGCCTAGCGTGCGTTGTCGTGCCTTAGCCTTGTTTCCCCTTGCCGTGCCGTTCCTTCCGTTACACTTGCCTTTCCTTGCTTTCCCTTGCCTTCCTTACCTTCCGGTACTCTTTGCTTGCCTTCCGTGCATTGCCTAGCCTTGCTTTGTCGTGCCTTAGCCTTATCTCGCCTGACCGTGCCTTCCTTTGCTTTGAGCTTTCCTTGCATTGTCGTGCATTGTCTAGCCTTGCGTTGTCGTGCATTGGCCTTGCCTAGCCTCACCGTGCCTTGCCTTGCGTTACCCTTTCCTTCCCTTGCCGTGCATTGCCTAGCCGTGCGTTGTCGTGCCTTAGCCTTGATTTCCCTTGCCGTGGCGTGCCTTTTGTTACACTTGCCTTGCCTGGCTTTGCTTTGCCTTCCTTTCCTTCCGTTACTCTTTCCTTGCCTTGCCGTGCATTGCCTAGCCTTGCATTGTCGTGCCTTATCCTTGCCTCACCTGACCGTGCCTTCCCCTGCGTTACCCTTTCCTTGCCTTGCCGTGCATTGCCTAGCCCTGCGTTGTCGTGCCTTAGCCTTCTTACCCCTTGCCGTGCCGTTCCTTCCGTTACCATTGCCTTCCCTTGCTTTCCCTTGCCTTCCTTGCGTTCCGTTACTCTTTGCTTGCTTTCCGTGCATTGCCTAGCCTTGCGTTGTCATGCCTTAGGCTTGCCTCGCCTGACCGTGCTTTCCCATGCGTTACCCTTTCCTTGCCTTGCCGTGCATTGCCTAGCGTGCGTTGTCGTGCCTTAGCCTTGTTTCCCCTTGCCGTGCCGTTCCTTCCGTTACCATTGCCTTTCCTTGCTTTCCCTTGCCTTCCTTACCTTCCGTTACTCTTTGCTTGCCTTCCGTGCATTGCCTAGCCTTGCGTTGTCGTGCCTTAGCCTTATCTCGCCTGACCGTGCCTTCCTTTGCTTTAAGCTTTCCTTGCATTGTCATGCATTGCCTAGCCTTGCGTAATCGTGCATTAACCTTGCCTAGCCTCACCGTGCCTTGCCTTGCGTTACCCTTTCCTTGCCTTGCCGTGCATTTCCTAGCCGTGTGTTGTCGTGCCTTAGCCTTGTTACCCCTTGCCGTGCAGTTCCTTCCGTTACCCTTGCCTTCCCTTGCTTTCCCTTTCCTTCCTTGCATTCCGTTACTCCTTGCTTGCTTTCCGTGCATTGCCTAGCCTTGCGTTGGCTTTCCTTAGCCTTGCCTCGCCTGACCGTGCTTTCCCATGCGTTACCCTTTCTTTGCCTTGCCGTGCATTGCCTAGCGTGCGTTGTCGTGCCTTAGCCTTGTTTCCCCTTGCCGTGCCGTTCCTTCCGTTACACTTGCCTTTCTTTGCTTTCCCTTGCCTTCCTTACCTTCCGTTACTCTTTGATTGCCTTCCGTGCATTGCCATGCCTTGCGTTGTCGTGCCTTAGCCTTGCCTCCCCTGACCGTGCTTTCCCATGCGTTACCCTTTCCTTGCCTTGCCGTGCATTGCCTAGCCCTGCGTTGTCGTGCCTTAGCCTTCTTACCCCTTGCCGTGCCGTTCCTTCCGTTACCCTTGCCTTCCCTTGCTTTCCCTTGCCT
Organism: Macrotis lagotis; assembly: GCF_037893015.1. Taxonomy (NCBI): domain Eukaryota; kingdom Metazoa; phylum Chordata; class Mammalia; order Peramelemorphia; family Peramelidae; genus Macrotis; species Macrotis lagotis. The sequence continues at coordinate 118,168 of NW_027422360.1, forward strand.
TCCTTGCGTTCCGTTACTCTTTGCTTGCTTTCCGTGCATTGCCTAGCCTTGCGTTGTCATGCCTTAGGCTTGCCTCGCCTGACCGTGCTTTCCCATGCGTTACCCTTTCCTTGCCTTGCCGTGCATTGCCTAGCGTGCGTTGTCGTGCCTTAGCCTTGTTTCCCCTTGCCGTGCCGTTCCTTCCGTTACACTTGCCTTTCTTTGCTTTCCCTTGCCTTCCTTACCTTCCGTTACTCTTTGCTTCCCTTCCGTGCATTGCCTAGCCTTGCGTTGTCGTGCCTTAGCCTTATCTCGCCTGACCGTGCCTTCCTTTGCTTTAAGCTTTCCTTGCATTGTCGTGCATTGCCTAGCCTTGCGTTGTCGTGCATTAGCCTTGCCTGGCCTCACCGTGCCTTGCCTTGCGTTACCCTTTCCTTGCCTTGCCGTGCATTGCCTAGCCGTGCGTTGTCGTGCCTTAGCCTTGATTCCCCTTGCCGTGGCGTGGCTTTTGTTACACTTGCCTTGCCTGGCTTTGCCTTGCCTTCCTTTCCTTCCGTTACTCTTTCCTTGCCTTGCCGTGCATTGCCTAGCCTTGCATTGTCGTGCCTTATCCTTGCCTCACCTGACCGTGCCTTCCCCTGCGTTACCCTTTCCTTGCCTTGCCGTGCATTGCCTAGCCCTGCGTTGCCGTCCCTTAGCCTTGTTACCCCTTGCAGTGCCGTTCCTTCCGTTACCCTTGCCTTCCCTTGCTTTCCCTTGCCTTCCTTGCGTTCCGTTACTCTTTGCTTGCCTTCCGTGCATTGCCTAGCCTTGCTTTGTCGTGCCTTAGCGTTGCCTCGCCTGACCGTGCTTTCAAATGCGTTACCCTTTCCTTGCCTTGCCGTTCATTGACTAGCGTTCGGTGTCGTGCCTTAGACTTGTTTCCCCTTGCCGTGCCGTTCCTTCCGTTACCCTGGCCTTTCCTTCCTTTTCCTTGCCTTGCTTACCTTCCGTTAGTCTTTGCTTGCCTTCCCTGAATTTCCTAGCCTTGCCTTGCCGTGCCTTAGCCTTATCTCGCCTGCCCTTGCCTTCCTTTGCTTTAAGTTTCCTTGCATTGTCGTGCATCGCCTAGCCTTGCGTTTTCGTGCATTAGCCTTGCCTAGCCTCACCGTGCCTTTCCTTGCGTTAACTTTTGCTTGCCTTGCCGTGCATTGCCTAGCCGTGCGTTGTCGTGCCTTAGCCTTGTTTCCCCTTGCCGTTCCGTTCCTTCCGTTACACTTGCCTTTCTTTGCTTTCCCTTGCCTTCCTTACCTTCCGTTACTCTTTGCTAGCCTTCCGTGCATTGCCTAGCCTTGCGTTGTCGTGCCTTAGCCTTGCCTCGCCTGAACGTGCTTTCCCATGCGTTACCCTTTACTTGCCTTGCCGTGCATTGCCTGGCCTGCGTTGCCGTGCCTTAGCCTTGTTTCCCCTTGCCGTGCCGTTCCTTCCGTTACCCTTGCCTTCCCTTGCTTTCCATTGCCTTCCTTGCGTTCCGTTACTCTTTGCTTGCTTTCCGTGCATTGCCTAGCCTTGCGTTGTCATGCCTTAGCCTTGCCTCGCCTGACCGTGCTTTCCCATGCGTTACCCTTTCCTTGCCTTGCCGTGCATTGCCTAGCGTGCGTTGTCGTGCCTTAGCCTTGTTTCCCCTTGCCGTGCCGTTCCTTCCGTTACCATTGCCTTTCCTTGCTTTCCCTTGACTTCCTTACCTTCCGTTACTCTTTGCTTGCCTTCCGTGCATTGCCTAGCCTTTCGTTGTCGTGCCTGAGCCTTATCTCGCCTGACCGTGCCTTCCTTTGCTTTAAGCTTTCCTTGCATTGTCGTGCATTGCCTAGCCTTGGGTTGTCGTGCATTAACCTTGCCTAGCCTCACCGTGCCTTGCCTTGCGTTACCCTTTCCTTGCCTTGCCGTGCATTGCCTAGTCGTGCGTTGTCGTGCCTTAGCCTTTTTTCACCTTCCCGAACCGTTCCTTCCGTTACCATTGCCTTTCCTTGCTTTCCTTTGCCTTCCTTACCTTCCGTTACTCTTTGCTTGCCTTCCCTGCATTGCCTAGCCTTGCGTTGTCGTGCCTTAGCCTTATCGCTTCTGACCGTGCCTTCCTTTGCTTTAAGCTTTACTTGCATTGTCGTGCATTGCCTAGCCTTGCGTTGTCGTGCATTAGCCTTGCCTAGCCTCACCGTGCCTTGCCTTGCGTTACCCTTTCCTTGCCTTGCCGTGCATTTCCTAGCCGTGTGTTGCTGTGCCTTAGCCTTGTTTCCCCTTGCCGTTGCGTGCCTTTTGTTACACTTGCCTTGCCTGGCTTTGCCTTGCCTTCCGTTCCTTCCGTTACTCTTTCCTTGCCTTGCCGTGCATTGCCTACCCCTGCGTTGTCGTGCCTTAGCCTTGTTACACCTTGCCGTGCCGTTCCTTCCGTTACCCTTGCCTTCCCTTGCTTTCCCTTGCCTTCCTTGCGTTCCGTTACTCTTTGCTTGCTTTCCGTGCATTGCCTAGCCTTGCGTTGTCATGCCTTAGGCTTGCCTCGCCTGACCGTGCTTTCCCATGCGTTACCCTTTCCTTGCCTTGCCGTGCATTGCCTAGCGTGCGTTGTCGTGCCTTAGCCTTGTTTCCCCTTGCCGTGCCGTTCCTTCCGTTACACTTGCCTTTCCTTGCTTTCCCTTGCCTTCCTTACCTTCCGGTACTCTTTGCTTGCCTTCCGTGCATTGCCTAGCCTTGCTTTGTCGTGCCTTAGCCTTATCTCGCCTGACCGTGCCTTCCTTTGCTTTGAGCTTTCCTTGCATTGTCGTGCATTGTCTAGCCTTGCGTTGTCGTGCATTGGCCTTGCCTAGCCTCACCGTGCCTTGCCTTGCGTTACCCTTTCCTTCCCTTGCCGTGCATTGCCTAGCCGTGCGTTGTCGTGCCTTAGCCTTGATTTCCCTTGCCGTGGCGTGCCTTTTGTTACACTTGCCTTGCCTGGCTTTGCTTTGCCTTCCTTTCCTTCCGTTACTCTTTCCTTGCCTTGCCGTGCATTGCCTAGCCTTGCATTGTCGTGCCTTATCCTTGCCTCACCTGACCGTGCCTTCCCCTGCGTTACCCTTTCCTTGCCTTGCCGTGCATTGCCTAGCCCTGCGTTGTCGTGCCTTAGCCTTCTTACCCCTTGCCGTGCCGTTCCTTCCGTTACCCTTGCCTTCCCTTGCTTTCCCTTGCCTTCCTTGCGTTCCGTTACTCTTTGCTTGCTTTCCGTGCATTGCCTAGCCTTGCGTTGTCATGCCTTAGGCTTGCCTCGCCTGACCGTGCTTTCCCATGCGTTACCCTTTCCTTGCCTTGCCGTGCATTGCCTAGCGTGCGTTGTCGTGCCTTAGCCTTGTTTCCCCTTGCCGTGCCGTTCCTTCCGTTACCATTGCCTTTCCTTGCTTTCCCTTGCCTTCCTTACCTTCCGTTACTCTTTGCTTGCCTTCCGTGCATTGCCTAGCCTTGCGTTGTCGTGCCTTAGCCTTATTTCGCCTGACCGTGCCTTCCTTTGCTTTAAGCTTTCCTTGCATTGTCATGCATTGCCTAGCCTTGCGTAATCGTGCATTAACCTTGCCTAGCCTCACCGTGCCTTGCCTTGCGTTACCCTTTCCTTGCCTTGCCGTGCATTTCCTAGCCGTGTGTTGTCGTGCCTTAGCCTTGTTACCCCTTGCCGTGCAGTTCCTTCCGTTACCCTTGCCTTTCCTTGCTTTTCCTTTCCTTCCTTGCATTCCGTTACTCCTTGCTTGCTTTCCGTGCATTGCCTAGCCTTGCGTTGGCTTTCCTTAGCCTTGCCTCGCCTGACCGTGCTTTCCCATGCGTTACCCTTTCTTTGCCTTGCCGTGCATTGCCTAGCGTGCGTTGTCGTGCCTTAGCCTTGTTTCCCCTTGCCGTGCCGTTCCTTCCGTTACACTTGCCTTTCTTTGCTTTCCCTTGCCTTCCTTACCTTCCGTTACTCTTTGATTGCCTTCCGTGCATTGCCATGCCTTGCGTTGTCGTGCCTTAGCCTTGCCTCCCCTGACCGTTCTTTCCCATGCGTTACCCTTTCCTTCCCTTGCCGTGCATTGCCTAGCGTGCGTTGTCGTGCCTTAGACTTGTTTCCCCTTGCCGTGCCGTTCCTTCCGTTACCATTGCCTTTCCTTGCTTTCCTTTGCCTTCCTTACATTCCGTTACTCTTTGCTTGCCTTCCCTGCATTGCCTAGCCTTGCGTTGTCGTGCCTTAGCCTTATCTCTTCTAACCGTGCCTTCCTTTGCTTTAAGCTTTACTTGCATTGTCGTGCATTGCCTAGCCTTGCGTTGTCGTGCATTAGCCTTGCCTAGCCTCACCGTGCCTTGCCTTGCGTTACCCTTTCCTTGCCTTGCCTTGCATTTCCTAGCCGTGCGTTTTCGTGCCTTAGCCTTGTTTCCCCTTGCCGTTGCGTGCCTTTTGTTACACTTGCCTTGCCAGGCTTTGCCTTGCCTTCCTTTCCTTCCGTTACTCTTTCCTTGCCTTGCCGTGCATTGCCTAGCCTTGCATTGTCGTGCCTTATCCTTGCCTCACCTGACCGTGCCTTCCTCTGCGTTACCCTTTCCTTGCCTTGCCGTGCATTGCCTAGCCCTGCGTTGTCGTGAATTAGCCTTGTTACCCCTTGCCGTGCCGTTCCTTCCGTTACCCTTGCCTTCCCTTGCTTTCCCTTGCCTTCCTTGCGTTCCGTTACTCTTTGCTTGCTTTCCGTGCATTGCCTAGCCTTGCGTTGTCATGCCTTAGGCTTGCCTCGCCTGACCGTGCTTTCCCATTCGTTACCCTTTCCTTGCCTTGCCGTGCATTGCCTGGCCTACGTTGCCGTGCCTTAGCCTTGTTTCCCCTTGCCGTGCCGTTCCTTCCATTACCCTTGCCTTCCCTTGCTTTCCCTTGCCTTCCTTGCGTTCCGTTACTCTTTGCTTGCTTTCCGTGCATTGCCTAGCCTTGCGTTGTCGTGCCTTAGCCTTGCCTCGCCTGACCGTGCTTTCCCATGCGTTACCCTTTCCTTGCCTTGCCGTGCATTGCCTAGCGTGCGTTGTCGTGCCTTAGCCTTGTTTCCCCTTGCCGTGCCGTTCCTTCCGTTACCATTGCCTTTCCTTGCTTTCCCTTGACTTCCTTACCTTCCGTTACTCTTTGCTTGCCTTCCGTGCATTGCCTAGCCTTTCGTTGTCGTGCCTGAGCCTTATCTCGCCTGACCGTGCCTTCCTTTGCTTTAAGCTTTCCTTGCATTGTCGTGCATTGCCTAGCCTTGGGTTGTCGTGCATTAACCTTGCCTAGCCTCACCGTGCCTTGCCTTGCGTTACCCTTTCCTTGCCTTGCCGTGCATTTCCTAGCCGTGTGTTGTCGTGCCTTAGCCTTGTTACCCCTTGCCGTGCCGTTCCTTCCGTTACCCTTGCCTTCCCTTGCTTTCCCTTTCCTTCCTTGCATTCCGTTACTCCTTGCTTGCTTACCGTGCATTGCCTAGCCTTGCGTTGGCTTTCCTTAGCCTTGCCTCGCCTGACCGTGCTTTCCCATGCGTTACCCTTTCCTTGCCTTGCCGTGCATTGCCTAGCGTGCGTTGTCGTGCCTTAGCCTTGTTTCCCCTTGCCTCCCATTCCTTCCGTTACCATTGCCTTTCCTTGCTTTCCTTTGCCTTCCTTACCTTCTGTTACTCTTTGCTTGCCTTCCCTGCATTGCCTAGCCTTGCGTTGTCGTGCCTTAGCCTTATCTCTTCTGACCGTGCCTTCCTTTGCTTTAAGCTTTACTTGCATTGTCGTGCATTGCCTAGCCTTGCGTTGTCGTGCATTAGCCTTGCCTAGCCTCACCGTGCCTTGCCTTGCGTTACCCTTTCCTTGCCTTGCCGTGCATTTCCTAGCCGTGTGTTGCTGTGCCTTAGCCTTGTTTCCCCTTGCCGTTGCGTGCCTTTTGTTACACTTGCCTTGCCTGGCTTTGCCTTGCCTTCCGTTCCTTACGTTACTCTTTCCTTGCCTTGCCGTGCATTGCCTACCCCTGCGTTGTCGTGCCTTAGCCTTGTTACCCCTTGCCGTGCCGTTCCTTCCGTTACCCTTGCCTTCCCTTGCTTTCCCTTGCCTTCCTTGCGTTCCGCTACTCTTTGCTTGCTTTCCGTGCATTGCCTAGCCTTGCGTTGTCATGCCTTAGGCTTGCCTCGCCTGACCGTGCTTTCCCATGCGTTACCCTTTCCTTGCCTTGCCGTGCATTGCCTAGCGTGCGTTGTCGTGCCTTAGCCTTGTTTCCCCTTGCCGTACCGTTCCTTCCGTTACACTTGCCTTTCCTTGCTTTCCCTTGCTTCCTTACCTTCCGGTACTCTTTGCTTGCCTTCCGTGCATTGCCTAGCCTTGCTTTGTTGTGCCTTAGCCTTATCTCGCCTGACCGTGCCTTCCTTTGCTTTAAGCTTTCCTTGCATTGTCGTGCATTGTCTAGCCTTGCGTTGTCGTACATTGGCCTTGCCTAGCCTCACCGTGCCTTGCCTTGCGTTACCCTTTCCTTCCCTTGCCGTGCATTGCCTAGCCTTGCGTTGTCGTGCCTTAGCCTTGATTCCCCTTGCCGTGGCGTGCCTTTTGTTACACTTGCCTTGCCTGGCTTTGCCTTGCCTTCCTTTCCTTCCGTTACTCTTTCCTTGCCTTGCTGTGCATTGCCTAGCCTTGCATTGTCGTGCCTTATCCTTGCCTCACCTGACCGTGCCTTCCCCTGCGTTACCCTTTCCTTGCCTTGCCGTGCATTGCCTAGCCCTGCGTTGTCGTGCCTTAGCCTTCTTACCCCTTACCGTGCCGTTCCTTCCGTTACCCTTGCCTTCCCTTGCTTTCCCTTGCCTTCCTTGCGTTCCGTTACTCTTTGCTTGCTTTCCGTGCATTGCCTAGCCTTGCGTTGTCATGCCTTAGCCTTGCCCCGCCTGACCGTGCTTTCCCATGCGTTACCCTTTCCTTGCCTTGCCGTGCATTTCCTAGCGTGCGTTGTCGTGCCTTAGCCTTGTTTCCCCTTGCCGTGCCGTTCCTTCCGTTACACTTGCCTTTCCTTGATTTCCCTTGCCTTCCTTTCCTTCCGTTACTCTTTGGTTGCCTTCTGTGCATTGCCTAGCCTTGCGTTGTCGTGCCTTAGCGTTGCCTCGCCTGACCGTGCTTTCAAATGCGTTACCCTTTCCTTGCCTTGCCGTTCATTGCCTAGCGTTCGGTGTCGTGCCTTAGACTTGTTTCCCCTTGCCGTGCCGTTCCTTCCGTTACCCTGGCCTTTGCTTCCTTTTCCTTGCCTTGCTTACCTTCCGTTACTCTTTGCTTGCCTTGCCTGAATTTCCTAGCCTTGCGTTGTCGTGCCTTAGCCTTATCTCGCCTGACCATGCCTTCCTTTGCTTTAAGCTTTCCTTGCATTGTCGTGCATCGCCTAGCCTTGTGTTTTCGTGCATTAGCCTTGCCTAGCCTCACCGTGCCTTGCCTTGCGTTACCCTTTGCTTGCCTTGCCGTGCATTGCCTAGCCGTGCGTTGTCGTGCCTTAGCCTTGTTTCCCCTTGCCGTGCCGTTCCGTCCGTTACACTTGCCTTTCTTTGCTTTCCCTTTCCTTCCTTACTTTCCGTTACTCTTTGCTTGCCTTCCGTGCATTGCCTAGCCTTGGGTTGTCGTGCCTTAGCCTTGCCTCGCCTGACCGTGCTTTCCCATGCGTTACCCTTTCCTTGCCTTGCCGTGCATTGCCTAGCCGTGCGTTGTCGTGCCTTAGCCTTGTTTCCCCTTGCCGTGCCGTTCCTTCCGTTACCATTGCCTTTCCTTGCTTTCCCTTGCCTTCCTTACCTTCCGTTACTCTTTTCTTGCCTTCCGTGCATTGCCTAGCCTTGCGTTGTCGTGCCTTAGCCTTATCTCTTCTAACCGTGCCTTCCTTTGCTTTAAGCTTTACTTGCATTGTCGTGCATTGCCTAGCCTTGCGTTGTCGTGCATTAGCCTTGCCTAGCCTCACCGTGCCTTGCCTTGCGTTACCCTTTCCTTGCCTTGCCTTGCATTTCCTAGCCGTGCGTTGTCGTGCCTTAGCCTTGTTTCCCCTTGCCGTGGCGTGCCTTTTGTTACACTTGCCTTGCCTGGCTTTGCCTTGCCTTCCTTTCCTTCCGTTACTCTTTCGTTGCCTTGCCGTGCATTGCCTAGCCTTGCATTGTCGTGCCTTATCCTTGCCTCACCTGACCGTGCCTTCCCCTGCGTTACCCTTTCCTTGCCTTGCCGTGCATTGCCTAGCCCTGCGTTGTCGTGAATTAGCCTTGTTACCCCTTGCCGTGCCGTTCCTTCCGTTACCCTTGCCTTCCCTTGCTTTCCCTTGCCTTCCTTGCGTTCCGTTACTCTTTGCTTGCTTTCCGTGCATTGCCTAGCCTTGCGTTGTCATGCCTTAGGCTTGCCTCGCCTGACCGTGCTTTCCCATTCGTTACCCTTTCCTTGCCTTGCCGTACATTGCCTAGCGTGCGTTGTCGTGCCTTAGCCTTGTTTCCCCTTGCCGTGCCGTTCCTTCCGTTACACTTGCCTTTCTTTGCTTTCCCTTGCCTTCCTTACCTTCCGTTACTCTTTGCTTGCCTTCCGTGCATTGCCTAGCCTTGCGTTGTCGTGCCTTAGCCTTATCTCGCCTGACCGTGCCTTCCTTTGCTTTAAGCTTTCCTTGCATTGTCGTGCATTGCCTAGCCTTGCGTTGTCGTGCATTAGCCTTGCCTGGCCTCACCGTGCCTTGCCTTGCGTTACCCTTTCCTTGCCTTGCCGTGCATTGCCTAGCCGTGCGTTGTCGTGCCTTAGCCTTGATTCCCCTTGCCGTGGCGTGGCTTTTGTTACACTTGCCTTGCCTGGCTTTGCCTTGCCTTCCTTTCCTTCCGTTACTCTTTCCTTGCCTTGCCGTGCATTGCCTAGCCTTGCATTGTCGTGCCTTATCCTTGCCTCACCTGACCGTGCCTTCCCCTGCGTTACCCTTTCCTTGCCTTGCCGTGCATTGCCTAGCCCTGCGTTGCCGTCCCTTAGCCTTGTTACCCCTTGCAGTGCCGTTCCTTCCGTTACCCTTGCCTTCCCTTGCTTTCCCTTGCCTTCCTTGCGTTCCGTTACTCTTTGCTTGCCTTCCGTGCATTGCCTAGCCTTCCTTTGTCGTGCCTTAGCGTTGCCTCGCCTGACCGTGCTTTCAAATGCGTTACCCTTTCCTTGCCTTGCCGTTCATTGCCTAGCGTTCGGTGTCGTGCCTTAGACTTGTTTCCCCTTGCCGTGCCGTTCCTTCCGTTACCCTGGCCTTTCCTTCCTTTTCCTTGCCTTGCTTACCTTCCGTTAGTCTTTGCTTGCCTTCCCTGAATTTCCTAGCCTTGCCTTGTCGTGCCTTAGCCTTATCTCGCCTGCCCTTGCCTTCCTTTGCTTTATGTTTCCTTGCATTGTCGTGCATCGCCTAGACTTGCGTTTTCGTGCATTAGCCTTGCCTAGCCTCACCGTGCCTTTCCTTGCGTTAACTTTTGCTTGCCTTGCCGTGCATTGCCTAGCCGTGCGTTGTCGTGCCTTAGCCTTGTTTCCCCTTGCCGTTCCGTTCCTTCCGTTACACTTGCCTTTCTTTGCTTTCCCTTGCCTTCCTTACCTTCCGTTACTCTTTGCTAGCCTTCCGTGCATTGCCTAGCCTTGCGTGGTCGTGCCTTAGCCTTGCCTCGCCTGAACGTGCTTTCCCATGCGTTACCCTTTCCTTGCCTTGCCGTGCATTGCCTGGCCTACGTTGCCATGCCTTAGCCTTGTTTCCCCTTGCCGTGCCGTTCCTTCCATTACCCTTGCCTTCCCTTGCTTTCCCTTGCCTTCCTTGCGTTCCGTTACTCTTTGCTTGCTTTCCGTGCATTGCCTAGCCTTGCGTTGTCATGCCTTAGCCTTGCCTCGCCTGACCGTGCTTTCCCATGCGTTACCCTTTCCTTGCCTTGCCGTGCATTGCCTAGCGTGCGTTGTCGTGCCTTAGCCTTGTTTCCCCTTGCCGTGCCGTTCCTTCCGTTACCATTGCCTTTCCTTGCTTTCCCTTGACTTCCTTACCTTCCGTTACTCTTTGCTTGCCTTCCGTGCATTGCCTAGCCTTTCGTTGTCGTGCCTGAGCCTTATCTCGCCTGACCGTGCCTTCCTTTGCTTTAAGCTTTCCTTGCATTGTCGTGCATTGCCTAGCCTTGGGTTGTCGTGCATTAACCTTGCCTAGCCTCACCGTGCCTTGCCTTGCGTTACCCTTTCCTTGCCTTGCCGTGCATTTCCTAGCCGTGTGTTGTCGTGCCTTAGCCTTGTTACCCCTTGCCGTACCGTTCCTTCCGTTACCCTTGCCTTCCCTTGCTTTCCCTTTCCTTCCTTGCATTCCGTTACTCCTTGCTTGCTTACCGTGCATTGCCTAGCCTTGCGTTGGCTTTCCTTAGCCTTGCCTCGCCTGACCGTGCTTTCCCATGCGTTACCCTTTCCTTGCCTTGCCGTGCATTGCCTAGCGTGCGTTGTCGTGCCTTAGCCTTGTTTCCCCTTGCCTCCCGTTCCTTCCGTTACCATTGCCTTTCCTTGCTTTCCTTTGCCTTCCTTACCTTCCGTTACTCTTTGCTTGCCTTCCCTGCATTGCCTAGCCTTGCGTTGTCGTGCCTTAGCCTTATCTCTTCTGACCGTGCCTTCCTTTGCTTTAAGCTTTACTTGCATTGTCGTGCATTGCCTAGCCTTGCGTTGTCGTGCATTAGCCTTGCCTAGCCTCACCGTGCCTTGCCTTGCGTTACCCTTTCCTTGCCTTGCCGTGCATTTCCTAGCCGTGTGTTGCTGTGCCTTAGCCTTGTTTCCCCTTGCCGTTGCGTGCCTTTTGTTACACTTGCCTTGCCTGGCTTTGCCTTGCCTTCCGTTCCTTCCGTTACTCTTTCCTTGCCTTGCCGTGCATTGCCTACCCCTGCGTTGTCGTGCCTTAGCCTTGTTACCCCTTGCCGTGCCGTTCCTTCCGTTACCCTTGCCTTCCCTTGCTTTCCCTTGCCTTCCTTGCGTTCCGCTACTCTTTGCTTGCTTTCCGTGCATTGCCTAGCCTTGCGTTGTCATGCCTTAGGCTTGCCTCGCCTGACCGTGCTTTCCCATGCGTTACCCTTTCCTTGCCTTGCCGTGCATTGCCTAGCGTGCGTTGTCGTGCCTTAGCCTTGTTTCCCCTTGCCGTGCCGTTCCTTCCGTTACACTTGCCTTTCCTTGCTTTCCCTTGCTTCCTTACCTTCCGGTACTCTTTGCTTGCCTTCCGTGCATTGCCTAGCCTTGCTTTGTTGTGCCTTAGCCTTATCTCGCCTGACCGTGCCTTCCTTTGCTTTAAGCTTTCCTTGCATTTTCGTGCATTGTCTAGCCTTGCGTTGTCGTGCATTGGCCTTGCCTAGCCTCACCGTGCCTTGCCTTGCGTTACCCTTTCCTTCCCTTGCCGTGCATTGCCTAGCCCTGCGTTGTCGTGCCTTAGCCTTCTTACCCCTTACCGTGCCGTTCCTTCCGTTACCCTTGCCTTCCCTTGCTTTCCCTTGCCTTCCTTGCGTTCCGTTACTCTTTGCTTGCTTTCCGTGCATTGCCTAGCCTTGCGTTGTCATGCCTTAGCCTTGCCCCGCCTGACCGTGCTTTCCCATGCGTTACCCTTTCCTTGCCTTGCCGTGCATTTCCTAGCGTGCGTTGTCGTGCCTTAGCCTTGTTTCCCCTTGCCGTGCCGTTCCTTCCGTTACACTTGCCTTTCCTTGCTTTCCCTTGCCTTCCTTTCCTTCAGTTACTCTTTGCTTGCCTTCTGTGCATTGCCTAGCCTTGCGTTGTCGTGCCTTAGCGTTGCCTCGCCTGACCGTGCTTTCAAATGCGTTACCCTTTCCTTGCCTTGCCGTTCATTGCCTAACGTTCGGTGTCGTGCCTTAGACTTGTTTCCCCTTGCCGTGCCGTTCCTTCCGTTACCCTGGCCTTTGCTTCCTTTTCCTTGCCTTGCTTACCTTCCGTTACTCTTTGCTTGCCTTGCCTGAATTTCCTAGCCTTGCGTTGTCGTGCCTTAGCCTTATCTCGCCTGACCATGCCTTCCTTTGCTTTAAGCTTTCCTTGCATTGTCGTGCATCGCCTAGCCTTGCGTTTTCGTGCATTAGCCTTGCCTAGCCTCACCGTGCCTTTCCTTGCGTTACCCTTTGCTTGCCTTGCCGTGCATTGCCTAGCCGTGCGTTGTCGTGCCTTAGCCTTGTTTCCGCTTGCCGTGCCGTTCCTTCCGTTACACTTGCCTTTCTTTGCTTTCCCTTTCCTTCCTTACCTTCCGTTACTCTTTGCTTGCCTTCCGTGCATTGCCTAGCCTTGGGTTGTCGTGCCTTAGCCTTGCCTCGCCTGACCGTGCTTTCCCATGCGTTACCCTTTCCTTGCCTTGCCGTGCATTGCCTAGCGTGCGTTGTCGTGCCTTAGCCTTGTTTCCCCTTGCCGTGCCGTTCCTTCCGTTACCATTGCCTTTCCTTGCTTTCCCTTGCCTTCCTTACCTTCCGTTACTCTTTGCTTGCCTTCCGTGCATTGCCTAGCCTTGCGTTGTCGTGCCTTAGCCTTATCTCTTCTAACCGTGCCTTCCTTTGCTTTAAGCTTTACTTGCATTGTCGTGCATTGCCTAGCCTTGCGTTGTCGTGCATTAGCCTTGCCTAGCCTCACCGTGCCTTGCCTTGCGTTACCCTTTCCTTGCCTTGCCTTGCATTTCCTAGCCGTGCGTTGTCGTTCCTTAGCCTTGTTTCCCCTTGCCGTTGCGTGCCTTTTGTTACACTTGCCTTGCCTGGCTTTGCCTTGCCTTCCTTTCCTTCCTTTACTCTTTCCTTGCCTTGCCGTGCATTGCCTAGCCTTGCATTGTCGTGCCTTATCCTTGCCTCACCTGACCGTGCCTTCCCCTGCGTTACCCTTTCCTTGCCTTGCCGTGCATTGCCTAGCCCTGCGTTGTCGTGAATTAGCCTTGTTACCCCTTGCCGTGCCGTTCCTTCCGTTACCCTTGCCTTCCCTTGCTTTCCCTTGCCTTCCTTGCGTTCCGTTACTCTTTGCTTGCTTTCCGTGCATTGCCTAGCCTTGCGTTGTCATGCCTTAGGCTTGCCTCGCCTGACCGTGCTTTCCCATTCGTTACCCTTTCCTTGCCTTGCCGTACATTGCCTAGCGTGCGTTGTCGTGCCTTAGCCTTGTTTCCCCTTGCCGTGCCGTTCCTTCCGTTACACTTGCCTTTCTTTGCTTTCCCTTGCCTTCCTTACCTTCCGTTACTCTTTGCTTGCCTTCCGTGCATTGCCTAGCCTTGCGTTGTCGTGCCTTAGCCTTATCTCGCCTGACCGTGCCTTCCTTTGCTTTAAGCTTTCCTTGCATTGTCGTGCATTGCCTAGCCTTGCGTTGTCGTGCATTAGCCTTGCCTGGCCTCACCGTGCCTTGCCTTGCGTTACCCTTTCCTTGCCTTGCCGTGCATTGCCTAGCCGTGCGTTGTCGTGCCTTAGCCTTGATTCCCCTTGCCGTGGCGTGGCTTTTGTTACACTTGCCTTGCCTGGCTTTGCCTTGCCTTCCTTTCCTTCCGTTACTCTTTCCTTGCCTTGCCGTGCATTGCCTAGCCTTGCATTGTCGTGCCTTATCCTTGCCTCACCTGACCGTGCCTTCCCCTGCGTTACCCTTTCCTTGCCTTGCCGTGCATTGCCTAGCCCTGCGTTGCCGTCCCTTAGCCTTGTTACCCCTTGCAGTGCCGTTCCTTCCGTTACCCTTGCCTTCCCTTGCTTTCCCTTGCCTTCCTTGCGTTCCGTTACTCTTTGCTTGCCTTCCGTGCATTGCCTAGCCTTGCTTTGTCGTGCCTTAGCGTTGCCTCGCCTGACCGTGCTTTCAAATGCGTTACCCTTTCCTTGCCTTGCCGTTCATTGCCTAGCGTTCGGTGTCGTGCCTTAGACTTGTTTCCCCTTGCCGTGCCGTTCCTTCCGTTACCCTGGCCTTTCCTTCCTTTTCCTTGCCTTGCTTACCTTCCGTTAGTCTTTGCTTGCCTTCCCTGAATTTCCTAGCCTTGCCTTGTCGTGCCTTAGCCTTATCTCGCCTGCCCTTGCCTTCCTTTGCTTTAAGTTTCCTTGCATTGTCGTGCATCGCCTAGCCTTGCGTTTTCGTGCATTAGCCTTGCCTAGCCTCACCGTGCCTTTCCTTGCGTTAACTTTTGCTTGCCTTGCCGTGCATTGCCTAGCCGTGCGTTGTCGTGCCTTAGCCTTGTTTCCCCTTGCCGTGCCGTTCCTTCCGTTACACTTGCCTTTCTTTGCTTTCCCTTTCCTTCCTTACCTTCCGTTACTCTTTGCTTGCCTTCCGTGCATTGCCTAGCCTTGGGTTGTCGTGCCTTAGCCTTGCCTCGCCTGAACGTGCTTTCCCATGCGTTACCCTTTCCTTGCCTTGCCGTGCATTGCCTAGCCTACGTTGCCGTGCCTTAGCCTTGTTTCCCCTTGCCGTGCCGTTCCTTCCATTACCCTTGCCTTCCCTTGCTTTCCCTTGCCTTCCTTGCGTTCCGTGACTCTTTGCTTGCTTTCCGTCGTGCCTTAGCCTTGCCTCGCCTGACCGTGCTTTCCCATGCGTTACCCTTTCCTTGCCTTGCCGTGCATTGCCTAGCGTGCGTTGTCGTGCCTTAGCCTTGTTTCCCCTTGCCGTGCCGTTCCTTCCGTTACCATTGCCTTTCCTTGCTTTCCCTTGACTTCCTTACCTTCCGTTACTCTTTGCTTGCCTTCCGTGCATTGCCTAGCCTTTCGTTGTCGTGCCTGAGCCTTATCTCGCCTGACCGTGCCTTCCTTTGCTTTAAGCTTTCCTTGCATTGTCGTGCATTGCCTAGCCTTGGGTTGTCGTGCATTAACCTTGCCTAGCCTCACCGTGCCTTGCCTTGCGTTACCCTTTCCTTGCCTTGCCGTGCATTTCCTAGCCGTGTGTTGTCGTGCCTTAGCCTTGTTACCCCTTGCCGTGCCGTTCCTTCCGTTACCCTTGCCTTCCCTTGCTTTCCCTTTCCTTCCTTGCATTCCGTTACTCCTTGCTTGCTTACCGTGCATTGCCTAGCCTTGCGTTGGCTTTCCTTAGCCTTGCCTCGCCTGACCGTGCTTTCCCATGCGTTACCCTTTCCTTGCCTTGCCGTGCATTGCCTAGCGTGCGTTGTCGTGCCTTAGCCTTGTTTCCCCTTGCCTCCCATTCCTTCCGTTACCATTGCCTTTCCTTGCTTTCCTTTGCCTTCCTTACCTTCTGTTACTCTTTGCTTGCCTTCCCTGCATTGCCTAGCCTTGCGTTGTCGTGCCTTAGCCTTATCTCTTCTGACCGTGCCTTCCTTTGCTTTAAGCTTTACTTGCATTGTCGTGCATTGCCTAGCCTTGCGTTGTCGTGCATTAGCCTTGCCTAGCCTCACCGTGCCTTGCCTTGCGTTACCCTTTCCTTGCCTTGCCGTGCATTTCCTAGCCGTGTGTTGCTGTGCCTTAGCCTTGTTTCCCCCTTGCCGTTGCGTGCCTTTTGTTACACTTGCCTTGCCTGGCTTTGCCTTGCCTTCCGTTCCTTACGTTACTCTTTCCTTGCCTTGCCGTGCATTGCCTACCCCTGCGTTGTCGTGCCTTAGCCTTGTTACCCCTTGCCGTGCCGTTCCTTCCGTTACCCTTGCCTTCCCTTGCTTTCCCTTGCCTTCCTTGCGTTCCGCTACTCTTTGCTTGCTTTCCGTGCATTGCCTAGCCTTGCGTTGTCATGCCTTAGGCTTGCCTCGCCTGACCGTGCTTTCCCATGCGTTACCCTTTCCTTGCCTTGCCGTGCATTGCCTAGCGTGCGTTGTCGTGCCTTAGCCTTGTTTCCCCTTGCCGTACCGTTCCTTCCGTTACACTTGCCTTTCCTTGCTTTCCCTTGCTTCCTTACCTTCCGGTACTCTTTGCTTGCCTTCCGTGCATTGCCTAGCCTTGCTTTGTTGTGCCTTAGCCTTATCTCGCCTGACCGTGCCTTCCTTTGCTTTAAGCTTTCCTTGCATTGTCGTGCATTGTCTAGCCTTGCGTTGTCGTACATTGGCCTTGCCTAGCCTCACCGTGCCTTGCCTTGCGTTACCCTTTCCTTCCCTTGCCGTGCATTGCCTAGCCTTGCGTTGTCGTATCTTAGCCTTGATTCCCCTTGCCGTGGCGTGCCTTTTGTTACACTTGCCTTGCCTGGCTTTGCCTTGCCTTCCTTTCCTTCCGTTACTCTTTCCTTGCCTTGCCGTGCATTGCCTAGCCTTGCATTGTCGTGCCTTATCCTTGCCTCACCTGACCGTGCCTTCCCCTGCGTTACCCTTTCCTTGCCTTGCCGTGCATTGCCTAGCCCTGCGTTGTCGTGCCTTAGCCTTCTTACCCCTTGCCGTGCCGTTCCTTCCGTTACCCTTGCCTTCCCTTGCTTTCCCTTGCCTTCCTTGCGTTCCGTTACTCTTTGCTTGCTTTCCGTGCATTGCCTAGCCTTGCGTTGTCATGCCTTAGCCTTGCCCCGCCTGACCGTGCTTTCCCATGCGTTACCCTTTCCTTGCCTTGCCGTGCATTTCCTAGCGTGCGTTGTCGTGCCTTAGCCTTGTTTCCCCTTGCCGTGCCGTTCCTTCCGTTACACTTGCCTTTCCTTGATTTCCCTTGCCTTCCTTTCCTTCCGTTACTCTTTGGTGGCCTTCTGTGCATTGCCTAGCCTTGCGTTGTCGTGCCTTAGCGTTGCCTCGCCTGACCGTGCTTTCAAATGCGTTACCCTTTCCTTGCCTTGCCGTTCATTGCCTAGCGTTCGGTGTCGTGCCTTAGACTTGTTTCCCCTTGCCGTGCCGTTCCTTCCGTTACCCTGGCCTTTGCTTCCTTTTCCTTGCCTTGCTTACCTTCCGTTACTCTTTGCTTGCCTTGCCTGAATTTCCTAGCCTTGCGTTGTCGTGCCTTAGCCTTATCTCGCCTGACCATGCCTTCCTTTGCTTTAAGCTTTCCTTGCATTGTCGTGCATCGCCTAGCCTTGCGTTTTCGTGCATTAGCCTTGCCTAGCCTCACCGTGCCTTTCCTTGCGTTACCCTTTGCTTGCCTTGCCGTGCATTGCCTAGCCGTGCGTTGTCGTGCCTTAGCCTTGTTTCCCCTTGCCGTGCCGTTCCTTCCGTTACACTTGCCTTTCTTTGCTTTCCCTTTCCTTCCTTACCTTCCGTTACTCTTTGCTTGCCTTCCGTGCATTGCCTAGCCTTGGGTTGTCGTGCCTTAGCCTTGCCTCGCCTGACCGTGCTTTCCCATGCGTTACCCTTTCCTTGCCTTGCCGTGCATTGCCTAGCGTGCGTTGTCGTGCCTTAGCCTTGTTTCCCCTTGCCGTGCCGTTCCTTCCGTTACCATTGCCTTTCCTTGCTTTCCCTTGCCTTCCTTACCTTCCGTTACTCTTTGCTTGCCTTCCGTGCATTGCCTAGCCTTGCGTTGTCGTGCCTTAGCCTTATCTCTTCTAACCGTGCCTTCCTTTGCTTTAAGCTTTACTTGCATTGTCGTGCATTGCCTAGCCTTGCGTTGTCGTGCATTAGCCTTGCCTAGCCTCACCGTGCCTTGCCTTGCGTTACCCTTTCCTTGCCTTGCCTTGCATTTCCTAGCCGTGCGTTGTCGTGCCTTAGCCTTGTTTCCCCTTGCCGTTGCGTGCCTTTTGTTACACTTGCCTTGCCTGGCTTTGCCTTGCCTTCCTTTCCTTCCGTTACTCTTTCCTTGCCTTGCCGTGCATTGCCTAGCCTTGCATTGTCGTGCCTTATCCTTGCCTCACCTGACCGTGCCTTCCCCTGCGTTACCCTTTCCTTGCCTTGCCGTGCATTGCCTAGCCCTGCGTTGTCGTGAATTAGCCTTGTTACCCCTTGCCGTGCCGTTCCTTCCGTTACCCTTGCCTTCCCTTGCTTTCCCTTGCCTTCCTTGCGTTCCGTTACTCTTTGCTTGCTTTCCGTGCATTGCCTAGCCTTGCGTTGTCATGCCTTAGGCTTGCCTCGCCTGACCGTGCTTTCCCATTCGTTACCCTTTCCTTGCCTTGCCGTACATTGCCTAGCGTGCGTTGTCGTGCCTTAGCCTTGTTTCCCCTTGCCGTGCCGTTCCTTCCGTTACACTTGCCTTTCTTTGCTTTCCCTTGCCTTCCTTACCTTCCGTTACTCTTTGCTTGCCTTCCGTGCATTGCCTAGCCTTGCGTTGTCGTGCCTTAGCCTTATCTCGCCTGACCGTGCCTTCCTTTGCTTTAAGCTTTCCTTGCATTGTCGTGCATTGCCTAGCCTTGCGTTGTCGTGCATTAGCCTTGCCTGGCCTCACCGTGCCTTGCCTTGCGTTACCCTTTCCTTGCCTTGCCGTGCATTGCCTAGCCGTGCGTTGTCGTGCCTTAGCCTTGATTCCCCTTGCCGTGGCGTGGCTTTTGTTACACTTGCCTTGCCTGGCTTTGCCTTGCCTTCCTTTCCTTCCGTTACTCTTTCCTTGCCTTGCCGTGCATTGCCTAGCCTTGCATTGTCGTGCCTTATCCTTGCCTCACCTGACCGTGCCTTCCCCTGCGTTACCCTTTCCTTGCCTTGCCGTGCATTGCCTAGCCCTGCGTTGCCGTCCCTTAGCCTTGTTACCCCTTGCAGTGCCGTTCCTTCCGTTACCCTTGCCTTCCCTTGCTTTCCCTTGCCTTCCTTGCGTTCCGTTACTCTTTGCTTGCCTTCCGTGCATTGCCTAGCCTTGCTTTGTCGTGCCTTAGCGTTGCCTCGCCTGACCGTGCTTTCAAATGCGTTACCCTTTCCTTGCCTTGCCGTTCATTGCCTAGCGTTCGGTGTCGTGCCTTAGACTTGTTTCCCCTTGCCGTGCCGTTCCTTCCGTTACCCTGGCCTTTCCTTCCTTTTCCTTGCCTTGCTTACCTTCCGTTAGTCTTTGCTTGCCTTCCCTGAATTTCCTAGCCTTGCCTTGTCGTGCCTTAGCCTTATCTCGCCTG